>NW_024429097.1:0-44560 GCF_009769625.2 Cygnus olor | reverse complement strand
TGGAGGATGGTCTCGAGGAGGTAACAGAGGACGCTGGACTCGAGGCTTCTGTGGAGGAGGTCGGGCTTGCGGTGGTTGTGGACGTGGTCGAGGCCGTACTCGAGGATGTAGGACGTGAGGCAGTGACCGAGGAGGTTGAGGTTGAAGCCGTGTGAGCAGAGGACGGGCTCGTGGCAGTGACTGAGGTGGAGGCCTTGCCTGAGGATGACGGAGTCGAGGCAGTGACAGAGGAGGTCGGGGTGGAGGCGGTGACCGTAGAGGTTGGGGTGGAGGTGCTGAGAGTGGAGGATGGGCTGGAGGAGGTGACAGAGGATGCTGAACTCGAGGCTGCTGTGGAGGAAGTCGGGTTGGTGGAGGTTGTGGAGGAGATCGAGGCTACGCCCGAGGATGTTGGACTTGAGGCCAGGACCGAGGATGTTGCACTAGTTGCGATGACTGAGGAGGTTGAGGTTGAGGTGGCGGGAGTGGAGGACGGTGTCGAGGCTGTGAGAGAGGATTGCGGACTTGAGGCGGTTGAGGGGGAAATTGAGGTCAAGGGCGTGACTGAGGCTGTGGAAGTCGAGGCAGTGACAAAGGAGGTCGGAGTGGAGGCGGTGACAGTAGAAGTTGGGGAACTGGAGGTGCTGAGAGTGGAGGATGGTCTCGAGGAGGTAACAGAGGATGCTGGACTCGAGGCTGCTGTGGAGGAGGTCGGGTTGGTGGTGTCTGTGGAGGAGATCGAGGCTACGCCTGAGGATGTTGGACTTGAGGCGGTGACAGAGGATGTGGAAATCGAGTCGGTGATCGAGGAGGCCGAGCGTGAGGTGGTGGGAGTGGAGGACGGTTTCGAGGCCGTCACAGAGGATTGCAGACTCGAGGCGGTTGCTGAGGAGATTGAGGTCGAGGCCGTGACTGAGGCTGTGGAAGTCGAGGTGGTGAGAAAGGAGGTCGGGGTGGAGGTGGTGACAATAGAAGTTGGGGAACTGGAGGTGCTGAGAGTGGAGGATGGTCTCGAGGAGGTAACAGAGGATGCTGGACTCGAGGCTGCTGTGGAGGAGGTCAGGCTTGCGGTGGTTGTGGACGTGGTCGAGGCCGTACTCGAGGATGTAGGACGTGAGGCAGTGACCGAGGAGGTTGAGGTTGAGGCCGTGTGAGCGGAGGACGGGCTCGTATCAGAGACTGAGGTGGAGGCCGTGCCTGAGGATGACGGAGTCGAGGCAGTGACAGAGGAGCTCGGGGTGGAGGCGGTGACAGTAGAGTTTGGGGTGGAGGTGCTGAGAGTGGAGGACGGGGTGGAGGAGGTGACAGAGGATGCTGGACTTGAGGCTGCTGTGGAGGAAGTCGGGTTGGTGGAGGTTGTGGAGGAGATCGAGGCTACGCCTGAGGATGTTGGACTTGAGGCCAGGACCGAGGATGTAGGACTAGTTGCGATGACCGAGGAGATTGAGGTTGAGGTGGCAGGAGTGGAGGACGGTGTCGAGGCTGTGAGAGAGGATTGTGGACTTGAGGCGGTTGAGGGGGAAATTGAGGTCAAGGGCGTGACTGAGGCTGTGGAAGTCAAGGCAGTGATAAAGGAGGTCGGAGTGGAGGCGGTGAGAGTAGAGGTTGGGGTGGAGGTGCTGAGAGTGGAGGACAGGCTGGAGGAGGTAACAGAGGATGCTGGACTCGAGGCTGCTGAGGAGGAGGTCGGGTTGGTGGTGTCTGTGGAGGAGATCGAGGCTACGCCTGAGGATGTTGGACTTGAGGCCGTGTCCGAGGAGGTTGGACTAGAGGCAGTGACCGAGGAGGTTGAGGTCGAGGCAGTGTAAGTGGAGGATGGGCTCGAGGGGGTGACAGTGGTTTCCAGACTTGAGGAGGTTGCAGAGGATGTGGATGTGGAGTCCGTGACCGAGGTTGTTGGACTTGAGGCAGTGACCGAGGATGTGGAAGTGAAGTCAGCAATCGAGGAGGCCGAGCTTGAGGTGGTGGGAGTGGAGGACGGTTTCGAGGCCGTCACAGAAGATTGCAGAGTCGAGGCGGTTGCTGAGGAGATTGAGGTCGAGGCCGTGACTGAGGCTGTGGAAGTGGAGGTGGTGAGGAAGGAGGTCGGGTTGGAGGTGGTGACAATAGAAGTTGGGGAACTGGAGGTGCTGACAGTGGAGGATGGTCTCGAGGAGGTAACAGAGGATGCTGGACTCGAGGGTGCTGTGGAGGAGGTCAGGCTTGTGGTGGTTGTGGACGTAGTCGAGGCCGTGCTTGAGGATGTAGGACTTGAGGCAGTGACCGAGGATGTTGAGGTTGAGGTCGTGTGAGAGGAGAACGCGCTCCTGCTAAAGATTGATGTCGAGGTCTTGCCCGACAATGATGGAATCAAGGCGATGACTGAGGATATGGACGTCGAGGCTGTGATTGAGGAGGTCGGGGTGGAGGTGATGTCCATAAAGGTTGGGGTCATGTTGGGTGGAGTGGAGGATGGTTTCATAACATTGATAGGGAATTGCAGAGTCGAAGCAGTTGTTAAGTATTTTGAGGCCAAGTCTGTGACTGAGTATGCTGGACTCGAGGCTGTGACTGTGGATGTGGATTTTGAGGCAGTGACAGTGGGGGCTGAGACTGAGGCGGTGTCAGGCGAGGATGGGCTCACGTTGGTGACAGAGGATTCTTTACTTGAGGCTTCTGCGGAAGGGTTTGGGCTTGAAGCAGAAGTTCTGGAGGTCAAGGTCGTGGTTGTTGTTGTGCTGCTGGCGCCTGTGGACACAGTGAGCGTGGCTCAGCCGTTGGTCCTCCCTTACAGTTGCAGTTCTTTGGAATTGGGCAATAACATCTCCCGTCCCTTCCCTTCTCTGGAACCCTCGTTATCGCGGCTTTATCTCTAGGTCATGGCCTTGTGTGATCCGTTCCCCACCCCATCCCATCCCGCGCCCACCTTTCCCCTTTGCCTCCTTCAGCCTCTTCTGTGTCCTTGCCCCCCTACACCCTCTTCCTCCCTCTCACTTTCTGCCCACGCATTCCCCGTGCCCATTTGCACATCCCTCACGTGTGCACACTGTGTCGGGACAAGGACACGTGTGCAACCCTGGAGCCTTGCACAGGGACGAGGCTGGCCAGGAGGACCAATTCGTGGCCTCCACTCCCCCTTGTCACTGCAGTCATCCTGGCCTGGGGAGTCGTGGGGTGTCCCCATCCCTCTCCCTGTCTGGGGTCCCATCCCTGTCAATGTCCATGTCCCTGTCCCTGTCCCCATCCCCATCCCTGCCTCTGTCCCCGTTCCTGTCTTCATTCCCATCCCTGTCCCCATCCTTGTCCCCGTTCCCATTCCCATTCCTCTCCCTGTCCCCATCTCCATCCCTGTCCCCATCACTCTCCCCGTCCCTTTCCCCATCCTTGTCTTTATCCCCATCCCCAATGTCCCTGTCCCCATCCCCAGTGTCCCTGTCCCCACCAGGACGGTGCCACCTCGGGCCGTGGAGGCCGATTCCCCCCTGAGCCTCCCCAGCGCACCCCCCAAGCACCCCAAGGAGATGCCTTGGGGGAGGCTGCCCTCTCCTGCCCCCCACGGCTGCATTTCGGTGGCCCCCGGCCAGGCTCCACTCACCTGTCACATCCCCGCAGAGGAGGAGAAGGAGGAGGAGGAGGAGGAGGAGGAGGAAGGCCCAGGTGCAAGCCCCCATCTTGGTGCCCCCCAGCCCCCCAGTGCCACCGGCAGCATCCCGGTGCAGAGCCATGCCCGGGGCATGAGAGGCGGTGGGGAACTTTGCCCCTCTGTGGGGAGGAGCCGCATGTCCCCGCCTGGTGCTGCCCTGGGGCAGGCGGTTGTTGGGGGTGTGCAGCCATGCCCGCACCCCTTGTGGGCACCACGACCCCCGAGCAGACCCCCCCACACCCTCCCCATTATCACCACCATCACCGCTGCCACCCCAGGGGCACCACAGCATCACAGGCAGGGGGCGTTTGCCCCATTCAAGATGAATCTGACCCAAACTGGGGAGTGGGGGATGTGGGTTCTGGTGGCCCACAGTGCTGGTGGGGACCCCCAGGAGGACCCAGCTGGACCCCAGCGGCTGCAGCCCCCAGGGAGCCAGGATTAGACAGTTCACATCTCCACCCCTGCTGTAGCTGGCATGAGGCCAGGGGAAGGTGCACCGGTGCCAGGCGGGGTGGCACCGGCAGACTATTTATTGCCTTTTGGGATGGGCACGCGCAAAGCCGGGCGTCCCCCCCCCACACACACACACCCGAGCTGGGATCTGCAAACAGGGGCGTTTCCTCTTCATCAATGAGCAAACAAACGCGCCCCGGACCCGCCAAGCCCATTAGCAGTCACGTCTGTGCTGTCCTGGGCAGCTTCCAGCTGTGTCGGAGTTCTCTGAGATCTATTCCAGCCTTGTCTGGGTCTTTCCAGATTGATTCCAACCATGTTTGGGTCTTCTGAGATTGTTTCCAGCCAAGGCTGGGTCTTTCCAGATCGATTCCAACCATGGTTTGGTCTACTGAGATCATTTTCAGCCACAGTTGGGTCTTTCCAAATCAATTCCAACCCTGGTTGGGTCTTCCCAGATCATTTGCAGCCACGGCTGGGTCTTTCCAAATCGATTCCAACCCCGGTTGGGTCTTCTGAGATCAATTCCAGCCATGGTTGGGTCTTCCGGTCTCGATTCCAGCCCCTCCCAACCATGACCCAAGCCCCCAACCCAAGCACGCCATTGGCTGTGCTCTCCCAACTCCAGCTGCCCACATTATTTTTCAGAAGACAACAAAAATGCATTAATAAATATAATTAAATATATTTCCACGGGGGCGAGGCTCATCCTGCTCTGGCCCAGGCGAAGCTTTGCAAGGAAGGATGGGACCTGGGTGCTATTGTGTCCTCTCCAGCGAGGGGTCCCCAAGGCCATGGGAGACCCCTCTTCTCTCACAGAAGAACCGGATCCCGACTGTTTTTGCCCCAAAAATGAGAAATGCTGAGAGCAGGAGGTTTTCCCGCACTGTGAGGTCGGCGGTCGCTGCCACCCAAGCCAAGGGTCCTGCGTGGTGGGTGATGAAGGGCATCGAGGTGGTCTTGGCCCCTCCTCAAGCTGGTTTTGGGGGCCACTTCACAGCTCACAGGGACGCCGCACCTTCTGCTTCCCCCTGTGAAGAGGGAAGGAGCATTGAGGCCAGATCCGGGGTGGTCTGGAGAAGTCGTGGAGGCCCCTTTGCGAGTCTTCAAGATCAGGTTCGGCTTCAGGGCTTCGAGGAACCCAACGTGGTGTGAGACATCCCTGGACGACTTGGACTGGGTGAGCTTGAAGGCTTCCTTCCATTCCATCCCAACTAGTCCCGTCCCAACTCGTCCCATCCCAACTTTTCCCGTCCCAACTCATCCAGTCATCGTGTCCCATCCCACCCCAACTCATCCCACCCCAACTCATCCCACCCCACGGCTCTACCACAGCCACCATCTTGTGCACCCACCAGCACAGGAGGGTCCGCAACCTCCGTGTTGGTCCTGTAGGAGCTGTGCGCGTAGGGACCTGGATGGGGAGAAGATTCTGGTGAGGTTCCATCAAGGGTGAGGGTCTTCTCCCCATGAAGGGTCTGGGTTTGCCCCCACCAGGTCTCACCTTGACGTGGCGTCGAGCCTCTGCCGTTGACATGGTAGATGCCGGTGGCACGAGCGTTGCGCTTGCCGTCTGGCCAGCTATGGTCCTCGCTGTGGAGCAAGGCCTCCCGTGAGGCTCATGCATGGGGTGGGATGGGGCCGAACCCTCCCACCTCATGGGGAAAAGCTGCCCCCTCCCCCAAATTGAGGTAAAGGGGCACTTCTGAGGGTGTTGGACCTCCTCTCTGGACCTCCCCTGGCTGCCCGTCCTGCTCCCTTCACCTGGTGCTGGGCGTTTTTCTCTTCCCCTGGGCCAAGCAGATGGAGAGGACGATGCAGAGGATGAGCAGGATGAGGAGGGTCAGCCCCAGCCCCAGCCCCACGCCCAGCCCCAGCCCCAGTTTGCTGATGTGGGTCTGGCAGCGGTCGCCGGAGGAGAGGTACCAGGGCACATCGGGGCAGCTACGGGAGAAGACACAGCATGGGCAGGGTCCTGGACCCCCGGATCCGGCCCCGGGTATTCATCGGGGGTCAGGATCCTTCAGGTTCCCAGGATCCCTCCCAGAGGTGGGGAGAAGGTGGGAGAGCCAGCCCCATGTCCATGGGTTGGGGTCAAGGGTTGGGGTTTGGGGGGTCAAGAATTGGGGTTTTGGAGGACAAGTAATGGGTTTTGGGGTCAAAAGTTGGGATTTGGAGGTCGAGGGTTCGGTTTGGAGGTCAAAAGTTGGGATTTGGAAGTCAAGGGTTGGATATGGAGGGCAAGGATTGGGTTTGGGGGACAGAAGTTGGGATTTGTAGAGCAAGGGTTGGGTTTTGGGGGACAAGGATTGGATTTTGGGGGTAAAAAGTTGGGATCTGAAGATTAATAGTTGGATTTCGGAGGGCAAGGGTTGGGGTTTAGGGTTCAAACTCTGGAATTTGGGTTCAAGGATTGGGGTTGGAGTTCACAGCAGGGATAGGACTTGGGGCGGGGGTGAGGGTTGGGTCCCAATGCTGCGACCAGAACCAGATTTGGGTTAGGACAGGGTTGGGTTCAGGACCAGAACCTGGCTATCAGCCAGCGTTGGGCAGGTTGGGACCGACACGTGGGGCAAAATCTGGGGCTAAAGGCCAGGATTTGGGGGCAAGGTCGGGCGGGCAGCGCTCACAAGCAGCGGGGCCCATCCAATGTCACCCGGCACAGCCCAGGGCCACAGTCGATGGTGCCGGGGACGTTGAGGGTGCAGTTGGTGACGCAGAGGAGGCTGTTCTTCATCCAGTAGGGGTAGTAGAAGTGGCTGAAGTTGGCCGGCGTGTACTTCCGGCAGAGCTCTGCAGGGGACGGCGATGCCGATCAGACCCCGTCCCCGTCCCACTCCCCACCACCACCCCACTGCCCGCACTCACCGGTGGTGTTGAGCTCCGGTGCAGCGGCGAAGGCCCTCCGGGAGGCAAGCGCACCAAAGCAGAGCCCTTCTGTAAGAGATTGGGGGGTCACCGGAGCCCCCTTGGTGCAAGAAATGGGGTGAGGGGGCCCAACCCTATGCCCCCCAGCACCCACCCCCTCCTTCGCTGCAGTTTTGGGGCTGGATGGCTGCGTTCGAAGCCTCCAGCAGCTCCCTAGTCCTCTGGCCGAGGCTGGCGTTGGCTTGGCCCCCGGCTGGAGGCTGCAGCAGGACTTTGTAGTTCACCACCACGCTGCCTTCCCTGGGGGGCACAAAGGGTGGGGGGTGTGGGACACGGAGGGCTCCTCACCCATTCCCATCCCCGTGCTCTTCATCCCCTTCTTCATCCCCATCTTCATCCCCTACTTCACGCCCTTCATCATCCCCAGGCCCTTCTTCATCCCCAACCTCATCTTCATCCCCATGTCCTTCTTTATCCCCATCTTCCTCCTCAGCCTCATCTTCCTCTTCAACCTCATCTTCATCCCCAGGCCCTTCCTGATCCCCATGCTGCCCTTCTTCATCCCCATGCCCTTCATCGCCATCTTCATCCCTGTCCCCAACCTCATCCTCATCCCCATGTCCTTCTTCACCCCCATAACTATCTTCACCCTCATCCCCATGTCCTTCATCCCCATCTTCCTCCCCATCCCATCCCATCCCATCCCATCCCATCCCATCCTCGCCATTGGCCACAAACTCACGTCAGAGCCAGCACCCGGGTGCCACGGTAGCCGGAGACATTCTGGTAGACCCGATCCATCTGGGGACAAGGAGACGTGTCACCCGTCATGACATGGGGCTGCTGTCACGATGCTGTCGCAACACCGGGGCACTCACCGTCCGGCTGAACTCATCCGCGAAGCTGCGGAAGGCGGCGGACGAGGTGTCCCCCATGTCCCCGGAGAAGCGGCGGTTGGTGACGCGCGCCATCAGCGCCACGCTGGGACCCAGCTCTTGGGGAGGAAGAGGAGGAGGAGGAGGAGGAGGTTGGTGAGGTCCCACGGTGAGTCCCCAAGATTAGGGGGGACAACGGGGGCATCCCCCCCCACCTTACCCGCTGTGATGTTGATGGTCGAGGCCCCAAACTGGCAGTAGGCTCCGTCCACGTTGGGGGGACACAGGCAAATGGTCCCCGTCCAGTACCCCCCATTCAGGCAGGGGTCTGTGGGGAGAGGGGGGTCGTGGGTACTCCCCCTGCACCCCCCTTTTCCCACAGCATCCTCCCACCCAGCGAATTCGGTGGGGTTGGAATGGGGAGAAAAGGCGACACCAACGGCTTTGGGGTTGGAGCAGCCTCCATCAAGGTCCACGGTGATGCCGACCTCCCTGGGTGGGGCTCCGGGTCTCCTAAAGGAGCCCCGGGAAGCCAAAGGGCCACGAACCTGCGGTGGTAGGGATGGCGGTGGTGGTGGTTCTCCTGGTGCTCCTCGGCGTGGCCTTGGTGGTAGGGCGAGCGGGCATTGCGGTGCTGGTGGTGGTCATGGTCATGGTCGTGGTCATGGTCATGGTCGTGGTGGTGGCACCTCGCCTCTCGCACCGGGGCCCTTTGAAGCCCGGGGGGCAATAGCACTCAGTGCCCACGGCCGTGCCCCCGTGCTGGCAGGCGGTGGCCTCGTCGCGGATGTCGCAGCGGCGTCCCGACAGCCCCGGGGGGCAGACGCAGCGGTCACCCACGGCGGTGCTGCCGGCGGCACAGCGGGCGGCGGCGTCTGGCCTCTCGCAGGTGAGGCCGGAGAAGCCGGGCGGGCAGAGGCACTCGGTGCGGTTGGCGACGCCGCCGTTGAGGCAGGTGACTGGAAAGGGGAGGCCGGGTGGGTGACTTCCTCCTCCTCATCTTCATCCCCTCCAGGAGACACCCCCTTCCCCTCCCGGCTCTTGGAAGCCCTCAGGGACACCCAGTGGGTGCAGCGGTGGACTTCCATCCGTCCTCCCTCCCCAGGAGGCCCCCACCCAGGGATGCCCACTGGGTGCTGCACCCGCTTGCGTCCCCTCCTCCTCCTCCATCAGCCCCACAAGACTCCAGGTTCCTCCTGACCATGGGCAGGAGACCCCAACCCACCCCAAGGAGACCCCTTGAGTCCCAACCACTGGGTGCTGCACCCACTTCCATCCTCTCCTCCTTCCTCCCCTCAAGGAGAGCCCCAAGGACCCCCACCCCAAGGACCCAACACCCAAAGAATCCCCACCCCAAGGACCCTCACAACCTCAAGGGCCCCAAAACCCTGAGGACCCCCTACCCCAAAGACCCGCACCCCAAGGAACCAATGTCCCAAGAACCCTCCCCACCCCAAGGACCCCCCACCCCAAGGACCCCCCACCCCAAGGACCCCCCACCCCGAGGGCCCCAACACCCCGAGGACCCCCCCATCCCAAGGACCCCCACCCCGTGACACCCACTGGCCGGAGGGCTGGACCCATGTGGCAGGAAGAGGCAGATCATGTCCGAGACAGTGCTGTTGGTGACAGTGGTGACACCGGTGGTGCTGGGAGGGGACGGGGGTGTCCCTGTGGTGGCCGCCATGTTGGTGGGGGCGGTCGGAGGGGTGACGTTGCTTTTGGGGGGGGTCACGAGCGTTGTGTTGACTTCCCAATGCATCGTTGCGTTGCTTTCCAAGGGTGTTGGCTCCGTGGTTTTGCTTTCTGGGGGGGCCAGGAACGTCGTGTTGCTTTCTAGGGGTGCCAGAACTGTGACATTGCTTTCGGGGGGGGGCAGGAGTGTTGTGTTTCTCCCTGGGGGGGTCACAAATGTTGCGTTTACTTCCCCATGTGTTGGCGGCGCGGTTGTTGTGTTGCTTTCCAAGGGCGTTGGTGCCGTGGTTTCAATTTCAGGGGGGGGCAGAAATGTGGTGTTGCCTCCTGGGGGGGTCATGATTGTTTTGTTGCTTTCTGGGGGGTCCACGACTGTGACATTACTTTCTGGGGGGGTCAGGAGCGTTGTATTCCTTGCTGGGGGGGTCACGAGTGTTGTGTTGACTTCCCCACGCATCGTTGAGTTGCTTTCCAAGGGTGTTGGTGCCGTGGTTTCACTTTCTGGGGGGGCCATGAGTGTCGTGTTGCTTTCTGGGGGGGTCAGGACTGTCATATTACTTTCGGAGGGGGGCAGAAGTGTTGTATTCCTTGCTGGGGGGGTCACAACCGTTGCGTTGACTTCCCCATGCATTGTTGTACTGTTTTCCAAGGTTGTTGGCTTCGTGGTTTCACTTTCTGGGGGGGCCAGGAATGTCGTGTTGCTTTCGGTGGGGGCTGTGAGTGTTGTGTTGCTTTCGGGGGGGGGCCAGGAGCGTTGTATTCCTTGCTGGGGGGGTCACGAGTGTTGTGTTGACTTCCCCACGCGTCGTTGAGTTGCTTTCCAAGGGTGTTGGTGCCGTGGTTTCACTTTCTGGGGGGGCCGTGAGTGTCGTGTTGCTTTCTGGGGGGGTCAGGACTGTCATATTACTTTCGGAGGGGGGCAGAAGTGTTGTATTCCTTGCTGGGGGGGTCACAACCGTTGCGTTGACTTCCCCATGCGTTGTTGCGTTGCTTTCCAAGGTTGTTGGCACCGTGGTTTCGCTTTTCAGGGGGGCCGTGAGCGTCGTGTTGTTTTCTGGGGGGGGCAGAACTGTGACGTTGCTTCCTGGAGGGGCCGTGGGCGTCGTGTCGCTTCCCGGGGGGGTCCCGAGTGTCGCATTGACTTCCCCACCTCTTGGCGTCGTGGTCGCGCCATCGCTTTCCCGGCGCGTCGTCGCCGTGCCGTCGCTCGCCGGGGGGGTCGTGAGTGTGGCGTTTCCTCCAGGGGGGGCCGTGACCGGGGTCTCCCTTCCCCGTGATGCCCCCCCCCCCACCACCACCCCCCTCGTCTCCTCATCCGTGGTGGTGGCGGTGGTGGCAGCACCGAAACACTCGCAGCGGGGTCCCCAGGTCCCCGGGGGGCATTGGCAAGCGCCCCCCACCAGGGTCCCCCCATTGAGGCAAGAGGCGGGGGGCTCGGCGAGCTGGCACGTGGCCCCCCCAAAGCCGGGGGGGCAGACGCAGGCGGTCCCGAAGGCCGTGCCCCCGTTGCGGCAGGCGCCCGAGGGGTTGGGGAGGTCACAGAGGGGGCCCCCGAAGCCGGGGGGGCAGAAGCACTTGGTGCCCACCGGGGTGCCCCCATTGCGGCAGGCCTTGGTGGGCTCTGGGGTCTCGCAGTGGGTGCCGTTGAAGCCAGGGGGGCAGGCGCAGGAGCCCCCCACCGCCGTGCCGCCGTTCTGGCAGGGAGCTGCAAGGGGGCGGCACTTGAGACCCCCCCCCGGGGGGCTGCGTTGAACAGCCATGAACCCCCCCCCCCCCCGAAATGCACCTCAGTGGGGGGGGACCCCCCCCTTAAAAGCTGGCTGGGACCCCCTACTCCTAAAGGAACCCTAAAAAGGAACCCCTAAAAAGGAACCCCTTTAGCCAGGACCCCCCCCCTTACCCATAAATCCCCCTTCCCCAAGACTCCCCCCTTACCCAAAGACCCCCCCTTACCCAAGAATCCCCTTTACCCAGGAGTCCCTTTACCTGAAACCCCCTTACCCAAGCCCCCCCCCTTACCCAAGAGTCCCCCTCTTACCCCAAAGACCCCCCCCTTAACCCAAAGACCCCAATTACCCCAAAAAAACTCTTACCCAGGACCCCCCCTTACCCAAATACCCCCCCTTACCCAAAAAATCCCCCCTCCCCAAATTTCCCTCCCCACAATCCCCCCCCCCCAAGTGCCCCCCACTCACCCGAGGGCGCCACAACGGGGATGAGGAGGAGGAAGAGGAGGAGGAAGAGGAGGCAGCGGAGCAGCATCGTGCCGGGGGGGCCCTTTGCCTGCCGTCACCGCCGGGGGGGGCCGCGCCTCGGCCCCCCTTTTATCGGGGAGGCCGGGGGCGGGCAGGAGTCGGCCCCGATAAGATTGGGGCAAGAGGCGGTGCCTGCTGGGGCGGTGCCCCCCCACGCCTTGGCCCCAAATCTGACCCCCCCCCTTTTACCTGTCCTCCCCCCCCCTCGGTGGCTGCTGAGTCACTGGGGATGGAGGCGGGAGGGGCACGCGTGTGGCCTGGTCCCCCCCCCCAGAAAGAGTCCCTGTACCCCCCCCCCAAAAAAAAGTCCTTGTCCCCTCCTAAAAAAAAGTCCCTTTCCCCCCCTAAAAGTGGTCCTACCCTCCCAAAAGTGGCCCTGTCCACCCCCCAAAAGTCCCTGTCCCTCCCCCCAGAAAAGTTCCTATTCCCTTCCCCCCAAAGGTGGCCCTGTCCCCCCTCCCACTCCATCCCCTTGGGGTGTCCCAGTACAACCCAGTGTGTGGTTCCCCTCCTCCCCCAGGACTGAGCCACAGGGGTTGCCCCCCCCCGAGGTAGTGGGGACCCCCCCAACCTGCTGCCCCCCTCCCCCAGCTACTAAGCCCCCTCCCAGGTGCTGCGGACCCCCCCCCCAAATTCCTAAAGACCCCAAAGTGCCAGGGACCCCCCCAAATTCAGCGCTCCCCATACCTGCTCCCCCTCCCCTCGAGGGGCTGGGACCCCAAAATAATCCCCCCCCACCCCCAAATATTCCCCCCACCCAAATACCCCCCCCAAAATATCTCCCCCCAGTCCTCCCCCCATTTTGGGTGTGCTCTGATTTAGGGCCAAGGACCAACCCCAAGTGAGTGGACCAATTAGCCGGGACTAACGACAGCAATTAATTTATTACAGGCCGGGGGGGCCCAAATAAATAATAAATAGAGGGAGGGGGGCGAGGGGGGGCCCTGGGCACGGCCCGCGTGCCAGGGGCCCAGCCCATGGGGGGCAGAGCTGGGGGGGGGTGTCTCTGCACGCCGTCCTGGCTGTGGAGGGTCCTCATGGCGGGGGTCTCAGCGAGGGTCTGGCGATATGCATCTGGGGGGGGGGGGAAATGGGGGGGGGGGAGTTAGAGAGGTCCGGGGGGGGGGCTGGGGGGGGGGGGGGGGGATTTGGGGGGGGCACCCACCGGCATGTCAGTGTTCACAAGGTCCAGTGAGGGCGTGAAGCTCCGTAGACTGCCGCCTGTTGAGGACATGGGGTGGGGGTGGGGGGGTGGCGATGGGGTGAGCAGCTGTGGGCCCCCCTCCCAAATGCTGCCCCCACTCCCCCCCCCCCCGGAGCCCCCTGACCTGCGCTGGCGCCATTGTTGGTGAAGAGGAAGCCGTCGGGTGAGGTCCAGATGCCGCCATCGTTCTCGTACCAGCTGTCCCCAATGGAGGACGAAGCGTTCCTGGAGGGCAGCGCCAGGAGGCTCAGAGGGGGGCGGAGGGATGGGGGAGGGGGCTGTGCCCCCCCCAACCTGCCCAGGTGTCCACCACCAACCCCATGCAGAAGCAGAAGACCCCAAGGGTACGTACCCACCACCAAAGCTGCTTTGAAGCAAAGACCCCCAACCCAACCCAACCCAACCCAACCCAACATGACCCCATGCCAACTCAATGAACCAAAACACCTCAACCCAACCCAACTCAACCCAACAGAACCCACTCAACCCAACTCAACCTGCCCCCACCTCAACAAACCCTCCCGTCCCAATCCACCCCAACCATTCCTGCCCCTCTACCTTCTCCACTCCTTCCTCCTCTTCACCAGCAGCACAACAAAGACAATGCAGGAGATGAGCAGCACTGTGGCCACCAACCCCAGCCCGGTGGCCACCTTGCTGATGCGCCCGGAGCACTGGGTGCCCGTGTACCAGTAGAGCGATTCATCCCAGCAGCTGCGGGGACAAGGAAAGGTCAGACCCAGTGGTCCCAGTGGGGATAGGGGATGGGCGGGGGGGGGGACACATGGTGGCACTCACAAGCACTGTGGCCCGGCGCGGGTGACATGGCACTGGCCGTGGTAGCAGTCGAGGGTGATGGGCGTGTTGGCTGTGCATTTGGTGACACAGCGGATGGCGTTGCTCATGTTCAACGCGTAGTAGTAGTCCTGGTAGCCGATGGGCGCCCGCTGCTGGCACAGTGCTGAGGAGGGGACATGGCGGGGTGGGGGGTGGGGGTCAAATGGGGTGGTGGGGTGTGTAGGGGCTGGTGGGGTGCATGGGGGGGCTCAGGGGACATGTAGGGGGCTGGTAGGACTGTTGGGGGCAGGTGGGGTGCCTAGAGGGTAGTGGGCTTTATAGGGGTCTAGAGGGGCTCATAGGGGACTGGTGGGGCTCATGTAGGGTGGTGAGCTTTATGGGGGTCTGGTAGGGCTCGTAGGGGGGTGGTGGGCTTCATAGGGGGCTGGTGGGGCTCATGGGGGCTGGAGGGATTCATGGGGGGGTCTTTTGGGGCTCATAAGGGTCTGTTGGGGTTCATGGGGGCTGGCAGGCTTCATGAGGCTCATTGGGGTCTCATGGAGCTCATAGGGACTGGTGGGGTGCATAGGAGGCTCAGGGGGGCACATGGGGGGTCCGTGGGGGCACCCTGGCCTCACCATCAAGCGAAGGGGACTCTGTCATGTTCTTGACGACGGGGCTGGACGACACCACAAGGCAGACGACGGCTGTGGGGGGAGAGAGGCTGTCAGGGACCCTTCTCTGGGGCCTCCCTGGGGGGTCAGGGGGGCGAGGGGGGGAGGACAGGACACCCACAGAGGTCGTGCTTGCAGTCGCCCTGGCTTTCGGCGGTCTCCTGAAGCTTCTGCACCAGCTTCTCCGTCTTCTCCTGGAACTCCTCAGTCATGTTGGGGCTGGCGATGGTTCTGAAGATGACCTCGTGCTCCACCTCGAGGCCGGTGCCCACGGGGAGGGACACAGAGGCCCTGCGCACCCGGGCTCCCTGCCTGCTGGAGGTCGCCGGCCCGATGCGGAGGATCTTCACGCCCTCATAGCCGGGCACGGAGCCGTAGATCTTGGCCATCTGCCCGGGGAAGGGGCGCCGTGAGGACGGGTCCGGCGTGGCCTGGCCTCCTTTGCGTGGCCCAGCCTCCCCTTGCACAATCCGGCCTCCCCCCATGCTCCTGGCCTCCCCTTGCACAGCCCAGCCTCCCTCCGCGCTCCCGGCCTCCCCTCCTGCTTCCTGGGCCTCACCTCCTGCCGAAAATGCCTCACGAAGTCCTCGTAGGCCTGCGAGAAGGGGTCCTGCAGCTCCTCCGTGTAATTGAAGTTGGTGACGGTCACCACCAGCTCCACGTTGGCCACGATCGTCCCCTCGATGGCTGCAAGAGGAAGGAACGCAGTGAGCGCAGGGGACCAGGGCTGGGTGGAGGCCACCGGCCGGGGGGAGGCTGTGGGCTGGGGGGAGGCCACACTTACGGAGGTCAGTGGTGATGGAGTCACTGGAGAACTCGCACAAGGGGCCGTAGAAGTCGGGGAGGCAGAGGCACTTGATGGAGTCATAGGTGCCTCCGTTCTGGCAGACCACTGCGGGGAGAGCGGAGGTCAGGGGGCGCCTCGGGGGGCACCCAGGGGTGGGGGGGTCCCACGAGGACAGCCCGGGGAGGACGGGGGCGAGGGGCAGCGATGGAGGCCCAGGAGGTGGGGTGGAGGAGGGAGGAGGGTGAGGGGAGGGAGGACAGGAGAGAGAGGTGGATGCTGACCTGCAGGAACGGTGGTGGTGGTGGTGGTGGTTGTGGTCGTTGGGCTGGTGGTGGTGGTGGTCGTTGTGGTGGTGGTCGTTGGGGTGCTGGTGGTGGTGGTGGTTGGCGTGGTGGTGGTCGTTGGGGTGGTGGTAGTGGAAGTGACACCAGTTGAGGTGGTTTCAGTGGTGGTAAACGGAGAAGAAGACAATCCAGACGTGATGGAGGCCGTTGAGGAAGTCACGGGAGTGGAGGTGAAGCCTGTGGAGGTCCCTGGAGTGGTTGAGGAGGCCATGGAGGTGGAAGAGGACGTGGTGGAGGCCACCGTGGAACTCAGAGGTGTTGAAGTGAGGCCTGTGGAGGTTCCTGGAGTTGTACTGGGGGCCAAGGAGGTCTCTTGGGAGGTGGTGGAGGTGACTGTTGGGGTCACTTGAGTGGAGCTGAGGCCTGTGGTGGTCCCTGGAGTAGAAGTGGAGGCCGTGGAGGTCTCAAATGCGGTTGTAGAGGCTGATGTGGAGGTCACTGGTGTGGAGGTGAGGACAGTGGAGGTTCCTGGAGTGGAAGAGGAGGCCGTGGAGGTCTCGGAAGAGGTGGTGGAGGCCACTGTGGAGGTCAATGGTGTGGAGGTGAGGCCCGTGGAGGTGCCGGAAGTTGTAGTGGAGGCCGTGGAGGTCTCAGCTGATGTGGTGGAGGCCGCTGTGGAGGTCCCCGCAGTGGAGGTGAGGCCCGTGGATGTTGCTTGAATTGTGCTGGAGATGGTAGAGGTCTCAGCTGAGGTGATGGAGGCCGGTGCAGAGGTCACGGGACTGGAGGTGACACCTGTGGAGGTGACCGGAGTAGAAGAGGAGGCCGTGGAGGTTTCGGAGGAGGTGGTGGAGGCCGCTGTGGAGGTGCCTGGTGTTGAAGTGAAGCCAGTGGAGGTGCCTGCAGTTGTACTGGAGGCTGTGGAGGTCTCAGCTGATGTGGTGGAGGCAGATGTGGAGGTCAAAGGTGTGGTGGTGGGGCCGGTGGAGGTCCCTGGAGTGGAAGTAAAGGCCGTGGAGGTCTCAGCTGATGTGGTGGAGGCCACTGTGGAGGTCAAAGGAGTGGAGGTGAGGCCTGTGGAGGTACCTGGAGATGTTGATGAGGCCGTGGAGGTTTCGGAAGAGGTGGTGGAGGCCACTGTGGAGATCAATGGTGTGGAGGTGAGGCCCGTGGAGGTGCCGGAAGTTGTAGTGGAGGCCGTGGAGGTCTCAGCTGATGTGGTGGAGGCCGCTGTGGAGGTCCCCGGAGTGGAGGTGAGGCCCGTGGATGTTGGTTGAGTTGTGCTGGAGATGGTAGAGGTCTCAGCTGAGGTGGTGGAGGCCGGTGCAGAGGTCACGGGGCTGGAGGTGACACCTGTGGAGGTGACCAGAGTAGAAGAGGAGGCCGTGGAGGTTTCGGAGGAGGTGGTGGAGGCAGATGTGGAGGTGCCTGGTGTTGAAGTGAGGCCAGTGGAGGTGCCTGCAGTTGTACTGGAGGCTGTGGAGGTCTCAGCTGAGGTGGTGGAGGCCGCTGTGGAGGTCCCCGGAGTGGAGGTGAGGCCTGTGGAGGTGCCTGGAGTGGAAGTAAAGGCCGTGGAGGTCTCAGGTGACGTAGTGGAGGCCACTGTGGAGCTCACAGGGGTTGATGTGAGTCCTGTGGAGGTCCCTGGAGTGGTTGAGGAGGCCGTGGAGGTCTCGGAAGAGGTTGTGGAGGCAACTGTGGAGGTCATGGGTGTGGTGGTCAGACCCGTGGAAGTGCCTGGAGATGTTGAGGATGCTGTGGAGGCCTCTGAGGAGGTGGTGGAGGCAGATGTGGAGGTCAAAGGAGTGGAGGTGAGGCCTGTGGAGGTGCCTGGAGTTGAACTGGAGGCTGTTGAGGTCTCTGAGGAGGTGGTAGAGGCCGTTGTGGAGGTCAAAGGAGTGGAGGTGAGGACAGTGGAGGTTCCTGGAGATGTTGATGAGGCCGTGGAGGTCTCCTGGGTCATGGTGGAGGCCACAGTCAAGGTCCCCAGAGTGGAGGTGAGTACTGTGGAGGTTCCTGGCGTGGAAGAGGAGGCCGTGGAGGTCTCAGAAGAGGTGGTGGAGGCCACAGTGGAGGTCATGTGTGTGGAGGTGAGGCCTGTGGAGGTTCCCGGAGATGTTGAGGACGCTGTGGAAGTCTCTGGGGAGGTGGTGGCAGCCGTGGTAGTGGTCACTGGAGTGGAGGTCAGGCCGCTGGAGGTGCCTGGAGTTGTACTGTAGGCCGTGGAGGTCTCAGCTGAGGTGGTGGAGGCCGCTGTGGAGGTCCGTGGAGTAGAGGTGAGGCCTGTGGAGGTACCTGGAGATGTTGATGAGGCCGCGGAGGTTTCGGAAGAGGTGGTGGAGGCCACTGTGGAGGTCAATGGTGTGGAGGTGAGGCCTGTGGAGGTGCCGGAAGTTGTAGTGGAGGCCGTGGAGGTCTCAGCTGATGTGGTGGAGGCCGCTGTGGAGGTCCCCGGAGTGGAGGTGAGGCCAATCGAGGTCCCTGGAGCTGTGCTGGAGGCTGTTGAGGTCTCTGAGGAGGTGGTAGAGGCAACTGTGGAGGTCAGTGGTGGGGAGGTGAGTCCTGTGGAGGTTCCTGGAGTGGAAGAGGAGGCCGTGGAGGTCTCATCTGACGTGGTGGAGGCAGCTGTGGAGGTCCCCGGAGTGGAGGTGAGGCCCATGGATGTTGCTTGAGTTGTGCTGGAGGCGGTAGAGGTCTCAGCTGAGGTGGTGGAGGCCGGTGCAGAGGTCACGGGGCTGGAGGTGACGCCTGTGGAGGTGACCGGAGTAGAAGAGGAGGCCGTGGAGGTTTCGGAGGAGGTGGTGGAGGCCGCTGTGGAGGTGCCTGGTGTTGAAGTGAGGCCAGTGGAGGTGCCTGCAGTTGTACTGGAGGCTGTGGAGGTCTCAGCTGAGGTGGTGGAGGCAGATGTGGAGGTCCCCGGAGTGGAGGTGAGGCCTGTGGAGGTGCCTGGAGTGGAAGTAAAGGCCGTGGAGGTCTCAGGTGACGTAGTGGAGCCCACTGTGGAGCTCACAGGGGTTGATGTGAGTCCTGTGGAGGTCCCTGGAGTGGTTGAGGAGGCCGTGGAGGTCTCGGAAGAGGTTGTGGAGGCAACTGTGGAGGTCATGGGTGTGGTGGTCAGACCCGTGGAAGTGCCTGGAGATGTTGAGGACGCTGTGGAGGCCTCTGAGGAGGTGGTTGAGGCAGATGTGGAGGTCAAAGGAGTGGAGGTGAGGCCTGTGGAGGTGCCTGGAGTGGAAGTAAAGGCCGTGGAGGTCTCAGGTGACGTAGTGGAGGCCACTGTGGAGCTCACAGGGGTTGATGTGAGTCCTGTGGAGGTCCCTGGAGTGGTTGAGGAGGCCGTGGAGGTCTCGGAAGAGGTTGTGGAGGCAACTGTGGAGGTCATGGGTGTGGTGGTCAGACCCGTGGAAGTGCCTGGAGATGTTGAGGATGCTGTGGAGGCCTCTGAGGAGGTGGTGGAGGCAGATGTGGAGGTCAAAGGAGTGGAGGTGAGGCCTGTGGAGGTGCCTGGAGTTGAACTGGAGGCTGTTGAGGTCTCTGAGGAGGTGGTAGAGGCCGTTGTGGAGGTCAAAGGAGTGGAGGTGAGGACAGTGGAGGTTCCTGGAGATGTTGAGGAGGCCGTGGAGGTCTCCTGGGTCATGGTGGAGGCCACAGTCGAGGTCCCCAGAGTGGAGGTGAGTACTGTGGAGGTTCCTGGCGTGGAAGAGGAGGCCGTGGAGGTCTCAGAAGAGGTGGTGGAGGCCACAGTGGAGGTCATGTGTGTGGAGGTGAGTACTGTGGAGGTTCCTGGAGATGTTGAGGACACTGTGGAAGTCTCTGGGGAGGTGGTGGCAGCCGTGGTAGTGGTCACTGGAGTGGTGGTCAGGCCGCTGGAGGTGCCTGGAGTTGTACTGTAGGCCGTGGAGGTCTCAGCTGATGTGGTGGAGGCCGCTGTGGAGGTCCGTGGAGTGGAGGTGAGGCCTGTGGAGGTGCCGGAAGTTGTAGTGGAGGCCGTGGAGGTCTCAGCTGATGTGGTGGAGGCCACTGTGGAGGTCAAAGGAGTGGAGGTGAGGCCTGTGGAGGTACCTGGAGATGTTGATGAGGCCGTGGAGGTTTCGGAAGAGGTGGTGGAGGCCACTGTGGAGGTCAATGGTGTGGAGGTGAGGCCCGTGGAGGTGCCGGAAGTTGTAGTGGAGGCCGTGGAGGTCTCAGCTGACGTGGTGGAGGCCACTGTGGAGGTCCCCGCAGTGGAGGTGAGGCCCGTGGATGTTGCTTGAATTGTGCTGGAGATGGTAGAGGTCTCAGCTGAGGTGGTGGAGGCCGGTGCAGAGGTCACGGGGCTGGAGGTGACACCTGTGGAGGTGACCGGAGTAGAAGAGGAGGCCGTGGAGGTTTCGGAGGAGGTGGTGGAGGCCGCTGTGGAGGTGCCTGGTGTTGAAGTGAGGCCAGTGGAGGTGCCTGCAGTTGTACTGGAGGCTGTGGAGGTCTCAGCTGAGGTGGTGGAGGCCGCTGTGGAGGTCCCCGGAGTGGAGGTGAGGCCTGTGGAGGTGCCGGAAGTTGTAGTGGAGGCCGTGGAGGTCTCATCTGACGTGGTGGAGGCAGCTGTGGAGGTCCCCAGAGTGGAGGTGAGGCCCATGGATGTTGGTTGAGTTGTGCTGGAGACGGTAGAGGTCTCAGCTGAGGTGGTGGAGGCCGGTGCAGAGGTCACGGGGCTGGAGGTGACGCCTGTGGAGGTGACCGGAGTAGAAGAGGAGGCCGTGGAGGTTTCGGAGGAGGTGGTGGAGGCCACTGTGGAGGTGCCTGGTGTTGAAGTGAGGCCAGTGGAGGTGCCTGCAGTTGTACTGGAGGCTGTGGAGGTCTCAGCTGAGGTGGTGGAGGCCGCTGTGGAGGTCCCCGGAGTGGAGGTGAGGCCTGTGGAGGTGCCTGGAGTGGAAGTAAAGGCCGTGGAGGTCTCAGGTGACGTAGTGGAGGCCACTGTGGAGCTCACAGGGGTTGATGTGAGTCCTGTGGAGGTCCCTGGAGTGGTTGAGGAGGCCGTGGAGGTCTCGGAAGAGGTTGTGGAGGCAACTGTGGAGGTCATGGGTGTGGTGGTCAGACCCGTGGAAGTGCCTGGAGATGTTGAGGACGCTGTGGAGGCCTCTGAGGAGGTGGTGGAGGCGGATGTGGAGGTCAAAGGAGTGGAGGTGAGGCCTGTGGAGGTGCCTGGAGTTGTGCTGGAGGCTGTTGAGGTCTCTGAGGAGGTGGTAGAGGCCGTTGTGGAGGTCAAAGCAGTGGAGGTGAGGACAGTGGAGGTACCTGGAGATGTTGATGAGGCCATGGAGGTCTCCTGGGTCGTGGTGGAGGCAACAGTGGAGGTCATGTGTGTGGAGGTGAGGCCTGTGGAGGTTCCTGGAGATGTTGAGGACGCTGTGGAAGTCTCTGGGGAGGTTGTGGCAGCCGTGGTAGTGGTCACTGGAGTGGAGGTCAGGCCGCTGGAGGTGCCTGGAGTTGTACTGTAGGCCATGGATGTCTCAGCTGAGGTGGCGGAGGCCGCTGTGGAGGTCCCCGGAGTGGAGGTGAGGCCTGTGGAGGTGCCGGAAGTTGTAGTGGAGGCCGTGGAGGTCTCAGCTGATGTGGTGGAGGCCACTGTGGAGGTCAAAGGAGTGGAGGTGAGGCCTGTGGAGGTACCTGGAGATGTTGATGAGGCCGTGGAGGTTTCGGAAGAGGTGGTGGAGGCCACTGTGGAGGTCAATGGTGTGGAGGTGAGGCCCGTGGAGGTGCCGGAAGTTGTAGTGGAGGCCGTGGAGGTCTCATCTGACGTGGTGGAGGCCACTGTGGAGGTCCCCGCAGTGGAGGTGAGGCCCGTGGATGTTGCTTGAATTGTGCTGGAGATGGTAGAGGTCTCAGCTGAGGTGGTGGAGGCCGGTGCAGAGGTCACGGGGCTGGAGGTGACACCTGTGGAGGTGACCGGAGTAGAAGAGGAGGCCGTGGAGGTTTCGGAGGAGGTGGTGGAGGCAGATGTGGAGGTGCCTGGTGTTGAAGTGAGGCCAGTGGAGGTGCCTGCAGTTGTACTGGAGGCTGTGGAGGTCTCAGCTGAGGTGGTGGAGGCCGCTGTGGAGGTCCCCGGAGTGGAGGTGAGGCCTGTGGAGGTGCCTGGAGTGGAAGTAAAGGCCGTGGAGGTCTCAGGTGACGTAGTGGAGGCCACTGTGGAGCTCACAGGGGTTGATGTGAGTCCTGTGGAGGTCCCTGGAGTGGTTGAGGAGGCCGTGGAGGTCTCGGAAGAG
The DNA here is from genome assembly GCF_009769625.2 of Cygnus olor. Taxonomy (NCBI): domain Eukaryota; kingdom Metazoa; phylum Chordata; class Aves; order Anseriformes; family Anatidae; genus Cygnus; species Cygnus olor. The sequence goes on along the minus strand of NW_024429097.1, from coordinate 22,845 downwards.
GTTGTGGAGGCAACTGTGGAGGTCATGGGTGTGGTGGTCAGACCCGTGGAGGTGCCTGGAGATGTTGAGGACGCTGTGGAGGCCTCTGAGGAGGTGGTGGAGGCGGATGTGGAGGTCAAAGGAGTGGAGGTGAGGCCTGTGGAGGTGCCTGGAGTTGTGCTGGAGGCTGTTGAGGTCTCTGAGGAGGTGGTAGAGGCCGTTGTGGAGGTCAAAGCAGTGGAGGTGAGGACAGTGGAGGTACCTGGAGATGTTGATGAGGCCATGGAGGTCTCCTGGGTCGTGGTGGAGGCCACAGTGGAGGTCATGTGTGTGGAGGTGAGGCCTGTGGAGGTTCCTGGAGATGTTGAGGACGCTGTGGAAGTCTCTGGGGAGGTTGTGGCAGCCGTGGTAGTGGTCACTGGAGTGGAGGTCAGGCCGCTGGAGGTGCCTGGAGTTGTACTGTAGGCCATGGATGTCTCAGCTGAGGTGGCGGAGGCCGCTGTGGAGGTCCCCGGAGTGGAGGTGAGGCCTGTGGAAGTGCCGGAAGTTGTAGTGGAGGCCGTGGAGGTCTCAGCTGATGTGGTGGAGGCCACTGTGGAGGTCCCCGCAGTGGAGGTGAGGCCCGTGGATGTTGCTTGAATTGTGCTGGAGATGGTAGAGGTCTCAGCTGAGGTGGTGGAGGCCGGTGCAGAGGTCACGGGGCTGGAGGTGACACCTGTGGAGGTGACCGGAGTAGAAGAGGAGGCCGTGGAGGTTTCGGAGGAGGTGGTGGAGGCCGCTGTGGAGGTGCCTGGTGTTGAAGTGAGGCCAGTGGAGGTGCCTGCAGTTGTACTGGAGGCTGTGGAGGTCTCAGCTGAGGTGGTGGAGGCCGCTGTGGAGGTCCCCGGAGTGGAGGTGAGGCCTGTGGAGGTGCCTGGAGTGGAAGTAAAGGCCGTGGAGGTCTCAGGTGACGTAGTGGAGGCCACTGTGGAGCTCACAGGGGTTGATGTGAGTCCTGTGGAGGTCCCTGGAGTGGTTGAGGAGGCCGTGGAGGTCTCGGAAGAGGTTGTGGAGGCAACTGTGGAGGTCATGGGTGTGGTGGTCAGACCCGTGGAGGTGCCTGGAGATGTTGAGGACGCTGTGGAGGCCTCTGAGGAGGTGGTGGAGGCGGATGTGGAGGTCAAAGGAGTGGAGGTGAGGCCTGTGGAGGTACCTGGAGATGTTGATGAGGCCATGGAGGTCTCCTGGGTCGTGGTGGAGGCCACAGTGGAGGTCATGTGTGTGGAGGTGAGGCCTGTGGAGGTTCCTGGAGATGTTGATGAGGCCGCGGAGGTTTCGGAAGAGGTGGTGGAGGCCACTGTGGAGGTCAATGGTGTGGAGGTGAGGCCTGTGGAGGTGCCGGAAGTTGTAGTGGAGGCCGTGGAGGTCTCAGGTGATGTGGTGGAGGCCACTGTGGAGGTCCCCGGAGTGGAGGTGAGGCCAATCGAGGTCCCTGGAGCTGTGCTGGAGGCTGTTGAGGTCTCTGAGGAGGTGGTAGAGGCCACTGTGGAGGTCAGTGGTGTGGAGGTGAGTCCTGTGGAGGTCCCTGGAGTGGAAGAGGAGGCCGTGGAGGTCTCATCTGACGTGGTGGAGGCAGCTGTGGAGGTCCCCAGAGTGGAGGTGAGGCCCATGGATGTTGGTTGAGTTGTGCTGGAGACGGTAGAGGTCTCAGCTGAGGTGGTGGAGGCCGGTGCAGAGGTCACGGGGCTGGAGGTGACGCCTGTGGAGGTGACCGGAGTAGAAGAGGAGGCCGTGGAGGTTTCGGAGGAGGTGGTGGAGGCCACTGTGGAGGTGCCTGGTGTTGAAGTGAGGCCAGTGGAGGTGCCTGCAGTTGTACTGGAGGCTGTGGAGGTCTCAGCTGAGGTGGTGGAGGCAGATGTGGAGGTCCCCGGAGTGGAGGTGAGGCCTGTGGAGGTGCCGGAAGTTGTAGTGGAGGCCGTGGAGGTCTCAGGTGACGTAGTGGAGGCCACTGTGGAGCTCACAGGGGTTGATGTGAGTCCTGTGGAGGTCCCTGGAGTGGTTGAGGAGGCCGTGGAGGTCTCAGAAGAGGTTGTGGAGGCAACTGTGGAGGTCATGGGTGTGGTGGTCAGACCCGTGGAAGTGCCTGGAGATGTTGAGGACGCTGTGGAGGCCTCTGAGGAGGTGGTTGAGGCAGATGTGGAGGTCAAAGGAGTGGAGGTGAGGCCTGTGGAGGTGCCTGGAGTTGAGCTGGAGGCTGTTGAGGTCTCTGAGGAGGTGGTAGAGGCCGTTGTAGAGGTCAAAGGAGTGGAGGTGAGGACAGTGGAGGTTCCTGGAGATGTTGAGGAGGCCGTGGAGGTCTCCTGGGTCATGGTGGAGGCCACAGTCGAGGTCCCCAGAGTGGAGGTGAGTACTGTGGAGGTTCCTGGCGTGGAAGAGGAGGCCGTGGAGGTCTCAGAAGAGGTGGTGGAGGCCACAGTGGAGGTCATGTGTGTGGAGGTGAGGCCTGTGGAGGTTCCTGGAGATGTTGAGGATGCTGTGGAAGTCTCTGGGGAGGTGGTGGCAGCCGTGGTAGTGGTCACTGGAGTGGAGGTCAGGCCGCTGGAGGTGCCTGGAGTTGTACTGTAGGCCGTGGAGGTCTCAGCTGAGGTGGTGGAGGCAGATGTGGAGGTCCGTGGAGTAGAGGTGAGGCCTGTGGAGGTGCCTGGAGATGTTGATGAGGCCGCGGAGGTTTCGGAAGAGGTGGTGGAGGCCACTGTGGAGGTCAATGGTGTGGAGGTGAGGCCTGTGGAGGTTCCTGGAGATGTTGAGGACGCTGTGGAAGTCTCTGGGGAGGTTGTGGCAGCCGTGGTAGTGGTCACTGGAGTGGAGGTCAGGCCGCTGGAGGTGCCTGGAGTTGTACTGTAGGCCGTGGAGGTCTCAGCTGAGGTGGTGGAGGCCTCTGTGGAGGTCCGTGGAGTAGAGGTGAGGCCTGTGGAGGTACCTGGAGATGTTGATGAGGCCGCGGAGGTTTCGGAAGAGGTGGTGGAGGCCACTGTGGAGATCCCTGGAGTGGAGGTGAGGCCAGTGGAGGTCCCTGGAGTGGAAGAGGAGGCCGTGGAGGTCTCATCTGATGTGGTGGAGGCAGCTGTGGAGGTCCCCGGAGTGGAGGTGAGGCCCATGGATGTTGCTTGAGTTGTGCTGGAGATGGTAGAGGTCTCAGCTGAGGTGGTGGAGGCCGGTGCAGAGGTCACGGGGCTGGAGGTGACGCCTGTGGAGGTGACCGGAGTAGAGGAGGAGGCCGTGGAGGTTTCGGAGGAGGTGGTGGAGGCCACTGTGGAGGTGCCTGGTGTTGAAGTGAGGCCAGTGGAGGTGCCTGCAGTTGTACTGGAGGCTGTGGAGGTCTCAGCTGAGGTGGTGGAGGCCGCTGTGGAGGTCCCCGGAGTGGAGGTGAGGCCTGTGGAGGTGCCGGAAGTTGTAGTGGAGGCCGTGGAGGTCTCAGCTGATGTGGTGGAGGCAGATGTGGAGATCCCTGGAGTGGAGGTGAGGCCCGTGGAGGTCCCTGGAGTGGTTGAGGAGGCCGTGGAAGTCTCAGCTGAGGTGGTGGAGGCCGCTGTGGAGGTCCGTGGAGTGGAGGTGAGGCCTGTGGAGGTACCTGGAGATGTTGATGAGGCCGTGGAGGTTTCGGAAGAGGTGGTCGAGGCCACTGTGGAGGTGCCTGGTATTGAAGTGAGGCCAGTGGAGGTGCCTGCAGTTGTACTGGAGGCTGAGGAGGTCTCAGCTGATGTGGTGGAGGCCACTGTGGAGGTCAAAGGAGTGGAGGTGAGGCCTGTGGAGGTACCTGGAGATGTTGATGAGGCCGCGGAGGTTTCGGAAGAGGTGGTGGAGGCCACTGTGGAGGTCAATGGTGTGGAGGTGAGGCCCGTGGCGGTGCCTGCAGTTGTAGTGGAGGCCGTGGAGGTCTCAGGTGATGTGGTGGAGGCCACTGTGGAGGTCCCTGGAGTGGAGGTGAGGCCAGTGGAGGTCCCTGGATTGGAAGAGGAGGCCGTGGAGGTCTCAGCTGACGTGGTGGAGGCAGCTGTGGAGGTCCCCGCAGTGGAGGTGAGGCCCATGGATGTTGCTTGAGTTGTGCTGGAGACGGTAGAGGTCTCAGCTGAGGTGGTGGAGGCCGGTGCAGAGGTCACGGGGCTGGAGGTGACGCCTGTGGAGGTGACCGGAGTAGAAGAGGAGGCCGTGGAGGTTTTGGAGGAGGTGGTGGAGGCCACTGTGGAGGTGCCTGGTGTTGAAGTGAGGCCAGTGGAGGTGCCTGCAGTTGTACTGGAGGCTGTGGAGGTCTCAGCTGAGGTGGTGGAGGCCGCTGTGGAGGTCCCCGGAGTGGAGGTGAGGCCTGTGGAGGTGCCTGGAGTGGAAGTAAAGGCCGTGGAGGTCTCAGGTGACGTAGTGGAGGCCACTGTGGAGCTCACAGGGGTTGATGTGAGTCCTGTGGAGGTCCCTGGAGTGGTTGAGGAGGCCGTGGAGGTCTCGGAAGAGGTTGTGGAGGCAACTGTGGAGGTCATGGGTGTGGTGGTCAGACCCGTGGAAGTGCCTGGAGATGTTGAGGACACTGTGGAGGCCTCTGAGGAGGTGGTTGAGGCAGATGTGGAGGTCAAAGGAGTGGAGGTGAGGCCTGTGGAGGTGCCTGGAGTTGAGCTGGAGGCTGTTGAGGTCTCTGAGGAGGTGGTAGAGGCCGTTGTGGAGGTCAAAGGAGTGGAGGTGAGGACAGTGGAGGTTCCTGGAGATGTTGAGGAGGCCGTGGAGGTCTCCTGGGTCATGGTGGAGGCCACAGTCGAGGTCCCCAGAGTGGAGGTGAGTACTGTGGAGGTTCCTGGCGTGGAAGAGGAGGCCGTGGAGGTCTCAGAAGAGGTGGTGGAGGCCACAGTGGAGGTCATGTGTGTGGAGGTGAGTACTGTGGAGGTTCCTGGAGATGTTGAGGACACTGTGGAAGTCTCTGGGGAGGTGGTGGCAGCCGTGGTAGTGGTCACTGGAGTGGAGGTCAGGCCGCTGGAGGTGCCTGGAGTTGTACTGTAGGCCGTGGAGGTCTCAGCTGAGGTGGTGGAGGCCGCTGTGGAGGTCCGTGGAGTGGAGGTGAGGCCTGTGGAGGTGCCTGGAGTTGTACTGTAGGCCGTGGAGGTCTCAGCTGATGTGGTGGAGGCCGCTGTGGAGGTCCCCGGAGCGGAGGTGAGGCCAATCGAGGTCCCTGGAGCTGTGCTGGAGGCTGTTGAGGTCTCTGAGGAGGTGGTAGAGGCCACTGTGGAGGTCAGTGGTGTGGAGGTGAGTCCTGTGGAGGTTCCTGGAGTGGAAGAGGAGGCCGTGGAGGTCTCATCTGATGTGGTGGAGGCAACTGTGGAGGTCCCCAGAGTGGAGGTGAGGCCCATGGATGTTGCTTGAGTTGTGCTGGAGACGGTAGAGGTCTCAGCTGAGGTGGTGGAGGCCGGTGCAGAGGTCACGGGGCTGGAGGTGACACCTGTGGAGGTGACCGGAGTAGAAGAGGAGGCCGTGGAGGTTTCGGAGGAGGTGGTGGAGGCCGCTGTGGAGGTGCCTGGTGTTGAAGTGAGGCCAGTGGAGGTGCCTGCAGTTGTACTGGAGGCTGTGGAGGTCTCAGCTGAGGTGGTGGAGGCCGCTGTGGAGGTCCCCGGAGTGGAGGTGAGGCCTGTGGAGGTGCCTGGAGTGGAAGTAAAGGCCGTGGAGGTCTCAGGTGACGTAGTGGAGGCCACTGTGGAGCTCACAGGGGTTGATGTGAGTCCTGTGGAGGTCCCTGGAGTGGTTGAGGAGGCCGTGGAGGTCTCGGAAGAGGTTGTGGAGGCAACTGTGGAGGTCATGGGTGTGGTGGTCAGACCCGTGGAGGTGCCTGGAGATGTTGAGGACGCTGTGGAGGCCTCTGAGGAGGTGGTGGAGGCGGATGTGGAGGTCAAAGGAGTGGAGGTGAGGCCTGTGGAGGTGCCTGGAGTTGTGCTGGAGGCTGTTGAGGTCTCTGAGGAGGTGGTAGAGGCCGTTGTGGAGGTCAAAGCAGTGGAGGTGAGGACAGTGGAGGTACCTGGAGATGTTGATGAGGCCATGGAGGTCTCCTGGGTCGTGGTGGAGGCCACAGTGGAGGTCATGTGTGTGGAGGTGAGGCCTGTGGAGGTTCCTGGAGATGTTGATGAGGCCGCGGAGGTTTCGGAAGAGGTGGTGGAGGCCACTGTGGAGGTCAATGGTGTGGAGGTGAGGCCTGTGGAGGTGCCGGAAGTTGTAGTGGAGGCCGTGGAGGTCTCAGCTGACGTGGTGGAGGCCACTGTGGAGGTCCCCGCAGTGGAGGTGAGGCCCGTGGATGTTGCTTGAATTGTGCTGGAGATGGTAGAGGTCTCAGCTGAGGTGGTGGAGGCCGGTGCAGAGGTCACGGGGCTGGAGGTGACACCTGTGGAGGTGACCGGAGTAGAAGAGGAGGCCGTGGAGGTTTCGGAGGAGGTGGTGGAGGCCGCTGTGGAGGTGCCTGGTGTTGAAGTGAGGCCAGTGGAGGTGCCTGCAGTTGTACTGGAGGCTGTGGAGGTCTCAGCTGAGGTGGTGGAGGCCGCTGTGGAGGTCCCCGGAGTGGAGGTGAGGCCTGTGGAGGTGCCTGGAGTGGAAGTAAAGGCCGTGGAGGTCTCAGGTGACGTAGTGGAGGCCACTGTGGAGCTCACAGGGGTTGATGTGAGTCCTGTGGAGGTCCCTGGAGTGGTTGAGGAGGCCGTGGAGGTCTCGGAAGAGGTTGTGGAGGCAACTGTGGAGGTCATGGGTGTGGTGGTCAGACCCGTGGAAGTGCCTGGAGATGTTGAGGACGCTGTGGAGGCCTCTGAGGAGGTGGTGGAGGCGGATGTGGAGGTCAAAGGAGTGGAGGTGAGGCCTGTGGAGGTGCCTGGAGTTGTGCTGGAGGCTGTTGAGGTCTCTGAGGAGGTGGTAGAGGCCGTTGTGGAGGTCAAAGCAGTGGAGGTGAGGACAGTGGAGGTACCTGGAGATGTTGATGAGGCCATGGAGGTCTCCTGGGTCGTGGTGGAGGCCACAGTGGAGGTCATGTGTGTGGAGGTGAGGCCTGTGGAGGTTCCTGGAGATGTTGAGGACGCTGTGGAAGTCTCTGGGGAGGTTGTGGCAGCCGTGGTAGTGGTCACTGGAGTGGAGGTCAGGCCGCTGGAGGTGCCTGGAGTTGTACTGTAGGCCGTGGAGGTCTCAGCTGAGGTGGCGGAGGCCGCTGTGGAGGTCCCCGGAGTGGAGGTGAGGCCTGTGGAAGTGCCGGAAGTTGTAGTGGAGGCCGTGGAGGTCTCAGCTGATGTGGTGGAGGCCACTGTGGAGGTCAAAGGAGTGGAGGTGAGGCCTGTGGAGGTACCTGGAGATGTTGATGAGGCCGTGGAGGTTTCGGAAGAGGTGGTGGAGGCCACTGTGGAGGTCAATGGTGTGGAGGTGAGGCCCGTGGAGGTGCCGGAAGTTGTAGTGGAGGCCGTGGAGGTCTCAGCTGACGTGGTGGAGGCCACTGTGGAGGTCCCCGCAGTGGAGGTGAGGCCCGTGGATGTTGCTTGAATTGTGCTGGAGATGGTAGAGGTCTCAGCTGAGGTGGTGGAGGCCGGTGCAGAGGTCACGGGGCTGGAGGTGACACCTGTGGAGGTGACCGGAGTAGAAGAGGAGGCCGTGGAGGTTTCGGAGGAGGTGGTGGAGGCCGCTGTGGAGGTGCCTGGTGTTGAAGTGAGGCCAGTGGAGGTGCCTGCAGTTGTACTGGAGGCTGTGGAGGTCTCAGCTGAGGTGGTGGAGGCCGCTGTGGAGGTCCCCGGAGTGGAGGTGAGGCCTGTGGAGGTGCCTGGAGTGGAAGTAAAGGCCGTGGAGGTCTCAGGTGACGTAGTGGAGGCCACTGTGGAGCTCACAGGGGTTGATGTGAGTCCTGTGGAGGTCCCTGGAGTGGTTGAGGAGGCCGTGGAGGTCTCGGAAGAGGTTGTGGAGGCAACTGTGGAGGTCATGGGTGTGGTGGTCAGACCCGTGGAGGTGCCTGGAGATGTTGAGGACGCTGTGGAGGCCTCTGAGGAGGTGGTGGAGGCGGATGTGGAGGTCAAAGGAGTGGAGGTGAGGCCTGTGGAGGTGCCTGGAGTTGTGCTGGAGGCTGTTGAGGTCTCTGAGGAGGTGGTAGAGGCCGTTGTGGAGGTCAAAGCAGTGGAGGTGAGGACAGTGGAGGTACCTGGAGATGTTAATGAGGCCATGGAGGTCTCCTGGGTCGTGGTGGAGGCCACAGTGGAGGTCATGTGTGTGGAGGTGAGGCCTGTGGAGGTTCCTGGAGATGTTGATGAGGCCGCGGAGGTTTCGGAAGAGGTGGTGGAGGCCACTGTGGAGGTCAATGGTGTGGAGGTGAGGCCTGTGGAGGTGCCGGAAGTTGTAGTGGAGGCCGTGGAGGTCTCAGCTGATGTGGTGGAGGCCGCTGTGGAGGTCCCCGGAGTGGAGGTGAGGCCAATCGAGGTCCCTGGAGCTGTGCTGGAGGCTGTTGAGGTCTCTGAGGAGGTGGTAGAGGCCACTGTGGAGGTCAGTGGTGTGGAGGTGAGTCCTGTGGAGGTTCCTGGAGTGGAAGAGGAGGCCGTGGAGGTCTCATCTGACGTGGTGGAGGCAGCTGTGGAGGTCCCCAGAGTGGAGGTGAGGCCCATGGATGTTGGTTGAGTTGTGCTGGAGACGGTAGAGGTCTCAGCTGAGGTGGTGGAGGCCGGTGCAGAGGTCACGGGGCTGGAGGTGACGCCTGTGGAGGTGACCGGAGTAGAAGAGGAGGCCGTGGAGGTTTCGGAGGAGGTGGTGGAGGCCACTGTGGAGGTGCCTGGTGTTGAAGTGAGGCCAGTGGAGGTGCCTGCAGTTGTACTGGAGGCTGTGGAGGTCTCAGCTGAGGTGGTGGAGGCAGATGTGGAGGTCCCCGGAGTGGAGGTGAGGCCTGTGGAGGTGCCTGGAGTGGAAGTAAAGGCCGTGGAGGTCTCAGGTGACGTAGTGGAGGCCACTGTGGAGCTCACAGGGGTTGATGTGAGTCCTGTGGAGGTCCCTGGAGTGGTTGAGGAGGCCGTGGAGGTCTCAGAAGAGGTTGTGGAGGCAACTGTGGAGGTCATGGGTGTGGTGGTCAGACCCGTGGAAGTGCCTGGAGATGTTGAGGACGCTGTGGAGGCCTCTGAGGAGGTGGTTGAGGCAGATGTGGAGGTCAAAGGAGTGGAGGTGAGGCCTGTGGAGGTGCCTGGAGTTGAGCTGGAGGCTGTTGAGGTCTCTGAGGAGGTGGTAGAGGCCGTTGTAGAGGTCAAAGGAGTGGAGGTGAGGACAGTGGAGGTTCCTGGAGATGTTGAGGAGGCCGTGGAGGTCTCCTGGGTCATGGTGGAGGCCACAGTCGAGGTCCCCAGAGTGGAGGTGAGTACTGTGGAGGTTCCTGGCGTGGAAGAGGAGGCCGTGGAGGTCTCAGAAGAGGTGGTGGAGGCCACAGTGGAGGTCATGTGTGTGGAGGTGAGGCCTGTGGAGGTTCCTGGAGATGTTGAGGATGCTGTGGAAGTCTCTGGGGAGGTGGTGGCAGCCGTGGTAGTGGTCACTGGAGTGGAGGTCAGGCCGCTGGAGGTGCCTGGAGTTGTACTGTAGGCCGTGGAGGTCTCAGCTGAGGTGATGGAGGCAGATGTGGAGGTCCGTGGAGTAGAGGTGAGGCCTGTGGAGGTGCCTGGAGATGTTGATGAGGCCGCGGAGGTTTCGGAAGAGGTGGTGGAGGCCACTGTGGAGGTCAATGGTGTGGAGGTGAGGCCTGTGGAGGTTCCTGGAGATGTTGAGGACGCTGTGGAAGTCTCTGGGGAGGTTGTGGCAGCCGTGGTAGTGGTCACTGGAGTGGAGGTCAGGCCGCTGGAGGTGCCTGGAGTTGTACTGTAGGCCGTGGAGGTCTCAGCTGAGGTGGTGGAGGCCTCTGTGGAGGTCCGTGGAGTAGAGGTGAGGCCTGTGGAGGTACCTGGAGATGTTGATGAGGCCGCGGAGGTTTCGGAAGAGGTGGTGGAGGCCACTGTGGAGATCCCTGGAGTGGAGGTGAGGCCAGTGGAGGTCCCTGGAGTGGAAGAGGAGGCCGTGGAGGTCTCATCTGATGTGGTGGAGGCAGCTGTGGAGGTCCCCGGAGTGGAGGTGAGGCCCATGGATGTTGCTTGAGTTGTGCTGGAGATGGTAGAGGTCTCAGCTGAGGTGGTGGAGGCCGGTGCAGAGGTCACGGGGCTGGAGGTGACGCCTGTGGAGGTGACCGGAGTAGAGGAGGAGGCCGTGGAGGTTTCGGAGGAGGTGGTGGAGGCAGATGTGGAGGTGCCTGGTGTTGAAGTGAGGCCAGTGGAGGTGCCTGCAGTTGTACTGGAGGCTGTGGAGGTCTCAGCTGAGGTGGTGGAGGCCGCTGTGGAGGTCCCCGCAGTGGAGGTGAGGCCTGTGGAGGTGCCGGAAGTTGTAGTGGAGGCCGTGGAGGTCTCAGCTGATGTGGTGGAGGCAGATGTGGAGATCCCTGGAGTGGAGGTGAGGCCCGTGGAGGTCCCTGGAGTGGTTGAGGAGGCCGTGGAAGTCTCAGCTGAGGTGGTGGAGGCCGCTGTGGAGGTCCGTGGAGTGGAGGTGAGGCCTGTGGAGGTACCTGGAGATGTTGATGAGGCCGTGGAGGTTTCGGAAGAGGTGGTCGAGGCCACTGTGGAGGTGCCTGGTATTGAAGTGAGGCCAGTGGAGGTGCCTGCAGTTGTACTGGAGGCTGAGGAGGTCTCAGCTGATGTGGTGGAGGCCACTGTGGAGGTCAAAGGAGTGGAGGTGAGGCCTGTGGAGGTACCTGGAGATGTTGATGAGGCCGCGGAGGTTTCGGAAGAGGTGGTGGAGGCCACTGTGGAGGTCAATGGTGTGGAGGTGAGGCCCGTGGCGGTGCCTGCAGTTGTAGTGGAGGCCGTGGAGGTCTCAGCTGAGGTGGTGGAGGCCGCTGTGGAGGTCCGTGGAGTAGAGGTGAGGCCTGTGGAGGTACCTGGAGATGTTGATGAGGCCGCGGAGGTTTCGGAAGAGGTGGTGGAGGCCACTGTGGAGGTCAATGGTGTGGAGGTGAGGCCTGTGGAGGTGCCGGAAGTTGTAGTGGAGGCCGTGGAGGTCTCAGGTGATGTGGTGGAGGCCACTGTGGAGGTCCCCGGAGTGGAGGTGAGGCCAATCGAGGTCCCTGGAGCTGTGCTGGAGGCTGTTGAGGTCTCTGAGGAGGTGGTAGAGGCCACTGTGGAGGTCAGTGGTGTGGAGGTGAGTCCTGTGGAGGTTCCTGGAGTGGAAGAGGAGGCCGTGGAGGTCTCATCTGACGTGGTGGAGGCAGCTGTGGAGGTCCCCAGAGTGGAGGTGAGGCCCATGGATGTTGGTTGAGTTGTGCTGGAGACGGTAGAGGTCTCAGCTGAGGTGGTGGAGGCCGGTGCAGAGGTCACGGGGCTGGAGGTGACGCCTGTGGAGGTGACCGGAGTAGAAGAGGAGGCCGTGGAGGTTTCGGAGGAGGTGGTGGAGGCCACTGTGGAGGTGCCTGGTGTTGAAGTGAGGCCAGTGGAGGTGCCTGCAGTTGTACTGGAGGCTGTGGAGGTCTCAGCTGAGGTGGTGGAGGCAGATGTGGAGGTCCCCGGAGTGGAGGTGAGTCCTGTGGAGGTCCCTGGAGTGGTTGAGGAGGCCGTGGAGGTCTCGGAAGAGGTTGTGGAGGCAACTGTGGAGGTCATGGGTGTGGTGGTCAGACCCGTGGAAGTGCCTGGAGATGTTGAGGACGCTGTGGAGGCCTCTGAGGAGGTGGTTGAGGCAGATGTGGAGGTCAAAGGAGTGGAGGTGAGGCCTGTGGAGGTGCCTGGAGTTGAGCTGGAGGCTGTTGAGGTCTCTGAGGAGGTGGTAGAGGCCGTTGTGGAGGTCAAAGGAGTGGAGGTGAGGACAGTGGAGGTTCCTGGAGATGTTGAGGAGGCCGTGGAGGTCTCCTGGGTCATGGTGGAGGCCACAGTCGAGGTCCCCAGAGTGGAGGTGAGTACTGTGGAGGTTCCTGGCGTGGAAGAGGAGGCCGTGGAGGTCTCAGAAGAGGTGGTGGAGGCCACAGTGGAGGTCATGTGTGTGGAGGTGAGGCCTGTGGAGGTTCCTGGAGATGTTGAGGATGCTGTGGAAGTCTCTGGGGAGGTGGTGGCAGCCGTGGTAGTGGTCACTGGAGTGGAGGTCAGGCCGCTGGAGGTGCCTGGAGTTGTACTGTAGGCCGTGGAGGTCTCAGCTGATGTGGTGGAGGCCGCTGTGGAGGTCCGTGGAGTGGAGGTGAGGCCTGTGGAGGTGCCTGGAGTTGTACTGTAGGCCGTGGAGGTCTCAGCTGATGTGGTGGAGGCCGCTGTAGAGGTCCCCGGAGCGGAGGTGAGGCCAATCGAGGTCCCTGGAGCTGTGCTGGAGGCTGTTGAGGTCTCTGAGGAGGTGGTAGAGGCCACTGTGGAGGTCAGTGGTGTGGAGGTGAGTCCTGTGGAGGATCCTGGAGTGGAAGAGGAGGCCGTGGAGGTCTCATCTGATGTGGTGGAGGCAACTGTGGAGGTCCCCAGAGTGGAGGTGAGGCCCATGGATGTTGCTTGAGTTGTGCTGGAGACGGTAGAGGTCTCAGCTGAGGTGGTGGAGGCCGGTGCAGAGGTCACGGGGCTGGAGGTGATGCCTGTGGAGGTGACCGGAGTAGAAGAGGAGGCCGTGGAGGTTTCGGAGGAGGTGGTGGAGGCCACTGTGGAGGTGCCTGGTGTTGAAGTGAGGCCAGTGGAGGTGCCTGTAGTTGTACTGGAGGCTGTGGAGGTCTCAGCTGAGGTGGTGGAGGCAGATGTGGAGGTGCCTGGTATTGAAGTGAGGCCAGTGGATGTGCCTGCAGTTGTACTGGAGGCTGTGGAGGTCTCAGCTGAGGTGGCGGAGGCCGCTGTGGAGGTCCCCGGAGTGGAGGTGAGGCCTGTGGAGGTGCCGGAAGTTGTAGTGGAGGCCGTGGAGGTCTCAGCTGATGTGGTGGAGGCCACTGTGGAGGTCAAAGGAGTGGAGGTGAGGCCTGTGGAGGTACCTGGAGATGTTGATGAGGCCGTGGAGGTTTCGGAAGAGGTGGTGGAGGCCACTGTGGAGGTCAATGGTGTGGAGGTGAGGCCCGTGGAGGTGCCGGAAGTTGTAGTGGAGGCCGTGGAGGTCTCAGCTGACGTGGTGGAGGCCACTGTGGAGGTCCCCGCAGTGGAGGTGAGGCCCGTGGATGTTGCTTGAATTGTGCTGGAGATGGTAGAGGTCTCAGCTGAGGTGGTGGAGGCCGGTGCAGAGGTCACGGGGCTGGAGGTGACACCTGTGGAGGTGACCGGAGTAGAAGAGGAGGCCGTGGAGGTTTTGGAGGAGGTGGTGGAGGCCACTGTGGAGGTGCCTGGTGTTGAAGTGAGGCCAGTGGAGGTGCCTGCAGTTGTACTGGAGGCTGTGGAGGTCTCAGCTGAGGTGGTGGAGGCAGATGTGGAGGTCCCTGGAGTGGAGGTGAGGCCTGTGGAGGTGCCTGGAGTGGAAGTAAAGGCCGTGGAGGTCTCAGGTGACGTAGTGGAGGCCACTGTGGAGCTCACAGGGGTTGATGTGAGTCCTGTGGAGGTCCCTGGAGTGGTTGAGGAGGCCGTGGAGGTCTCGGAAGAGGTTGTGGAGGCAACTGTGGAGGTCATGGGTGTGGTGGTCAGACCCGTGGAAGTGCCTGGAGATGTTGAGGACGCTGTGGAGGCCTCTGAGGAGGTGGTTGAGGCAGATGTGGAGGTCAAAGGAGTGGAGGTGAGGCCTGTGGAGGTGCCTGGAGTTGAGCTGGAGGCTGTTGAGGTCTCTGAGGAGGTGGTAGAGGCCGTTGTGGAGGTCAAAGGAGTGGAGGTGAGGACAGTGGAGGTTCCTGGAGATGTTGAGGAGGCCGTGGAGGTCTCCTGGGTCATGGTGGAGGCCACAGTCGAGGTCCCCAGAGTGGAGGTGAGTACTGTGGAGGTTCCTGGCGTGGAAGAGGAGGCCGTGGAGGTCTCAGAAGAGGTGGTGGAGGCCACAGTGGAGGTCATGTGTGTGGAGGTGAGGCCTGTGGAGGTTCCTGGAGATGTTGAGGACGCTGTGGAAGTCTCTGGGGAGGTGGTGGCAGCCGTGGTAGTGGTCACTGGAGTGGAGGTCAGGCCGCTGGAGGTGCCTGGAGTTGTACTGTAGGCCGTGGAGGTCTCAGCTGATGTGGTGGAGGCCGCTGTGGAGGTCCGTGGAGTGGAGGTGAGGCCTGTGGAGGTGCCTGGAGTTGTACTGTAGGCCGTGGAGGTCTCAGCTGATGTGGTGGAGGCCGCTGTGGAGGTCCCCGGAGCGGAGGTGAGGCCAATCGAGGTCCCTGGAGCTGTGCTGGAGGCTGTTGAGGTCTCTGAGGAGGTGGTAGAGGCCACTGTGGAGGTCAGTGGTGTGGAGGTGAGTCCTGTGGAGGTTCCTGGAGTGGAAGAGGAGGCCGTGGAGGTCTCATCTGATGTGGTGGAGGCAACTGTGGAGGTCCCCAGAGTGGAGGTGAGGCCCATGGATGTTGCTTGAGTTGTGCTGGAGACGGTAGAGGTCTCAGCTGAGGTGGTGGAGGCCGGTGCAGAGGTCACGGGGCTGGAGGTGATGCCTGTGGAGGTGACCGGAGTAGAAGAGGAGGCCGTGGAGGTTTCGGAGGAGGTGGTGGAGGCCACTGTGGAGGTGCCTGGTGTTGAAGTGAGGCCAGTGGAGGTGCCTGCAGTTGTACTGGAGGCTGTGGAGGTCTCAGCTGAGGTGGCGGAGGCCGCTGTGGAGGTCCCCGGAGTGGAGGTGAGGCCTGTGGAGGTGCCGGAAGTTGTAGTGGAGGCCGTGGAGGTCTCAGCTGATGTGGTGGAGGCCACTGTGGAGGTCAAAGGAGTGGAGGTGAGGCCTGTGGAGGTACCTGGAGATGTTGATGAGGCCGTGGAGGTTTCGGAAGAGGTGGTGGAGGCCACTGTGGAGGTCAATGGTGTGGAGGTGAGGCCCGTGGAGGTGCCGGAAGTTGTAGTGGAGGCCGTGGAGGTCTCAGCTGACGTGGTGGAGGCCACTGTGGAGGTCCCCGCAGTGGAGGTGAGGCCCGTGGATGTTGCTTGAATTGTGCTGGAGACGGTAGAGGTCTCAGCTGAGGTGGTGGAGGCCGGTGCAGAGGTCACGGGGCTGGAGGTGACACCTGTGGAGGTGACCAGAGTAGAAGAGGAGGCCGTGGAGGTTTCGGAGGAGGTGGTGGAGGCCACTGTGGAGGTGCCTGGTGTTGAAGTGAGGCCAGTGGAGGTGCCTGCAGTTGTACTGGAGGCTGTGGAGGTCTCAGCTGAGGTGGTGGAGGCCGCTGTGGAGGTCCCCGGAGTGGAGGTGAGGCCTGTGGAGGTGCCTGGAGTGGAAGTAAAGGCCGTGGAGGTCTCAAGTGACGTAGTGGAGGCCACTGTGGAGCTCACAGGGGTTGATGTGAGTCCTGTGGAGGTCCCTGGAGTGGTTGAGGAGGCCGTGGAGGTCTCGGAAGAGGTTGTGGAGGCAACTGTGGAGGTCATGGGTGTGGTGGTCAGACCCGTGGAAGTGCCTGGAGATGTTGAGGATGCTGTGGAGGCCTCTGAGGAGGTGGTTGAGGCAGATGTGGAGGTCAAAGGAGTGGAGGTGAGGCCTGTGGAGGTGCCTGGAGTTGAACTGGAGGCTGTTGAGGTCTCTGAGGAGGTGGTAGAGGCCGTTGTGGAGGTCAAAGGAGCGGAGGTGAGGACAGTGGAGGTACCTGGAGATGTTGAGGAGGCCATGGAGGTCTCCTGGGTCGTGGTGGAGGCCACAGTGGAGGTCATGTGTGTGGAGGTGAGGCCTGTGGAGGTTCCTGGAGATGTTGAGGACGCTGTGGAAGTCTCTGGGGAGGTTGTGGCAGCCGTGGTAGTGGTCACTGGAGTGGAGGTCAGGCCGCTGGAGGTGCCTGGAGTTGTACTGTAGGCCATGGATGTCTCAGCTGAGGTGGTGGAGGCCGCTGTGGAGGTCAAAGGAGTGGAGGTGAGGCCTGTGGAGGTGCCTGGAGTTGAGCTGGAGGCTGTTGAGGTCTCTGAGGAGGTGGTAGAGGCCGTTGTAGAGGTCAAAGGAGTGGAGGTGAGGACAGTGGAGGTTCCTGGAGATGTTGAGGAGGCCGAGGAGGTCTCCTGGGTCATGGTGGAGGCCACAGTCGAGGTCCCCAGAGTGGAGGTGAGTACTGTGGAGGTTCCTGGCGTGGAAGAGGAGGCCATGGAGGTCTCAGAAGAGGTGGTGGAGGCCACAGTGGAGGTCATGTGTGTGGAGGTGAGGCCTGTGGAGGTTCCTGGAGATGTTGAGGACGCTGTGGAAGTCTCTGGGGAGGTGGTGGCAGCCGTGGTAGTGGTCACTGGAGTGGAGGTCAGGCCGCTGGAGGTGCCTGGAGTTGTACTGTAGGCCGTGGAGGTCTCAGCTGATGTGGTGGAGGCCACTGTGGAGGTCCCCGCAGTGGAGGTGAGGCCCATGGATGTTGCTTGAGTTGTGCTGGAGACGGTAGAGGTCTCAGCTGAGGTGGTGGAGGCCGGTGCAGAGGTCACGGGGCTGGAGGTGACGCCTGTGGAGGTGACCGGAGTAGAAGAGGAGGCCGTGGAGGTTTCGGAGGAGGTGGTGGAGGCCACTGTGGAGGTGCCTGGTGTTGAAGTGAGGCCAGTGGAGGTGCCTGTAGTTGTAGTGGAGGCTGTGGAGGTCTCAGCTGAGGTGGTGGAGGCCGCTGTGGAGGTCCCCGGAGTGGAGGTGAGGCCTGTGGAGGTGCCGGAAGTTGTAGTGGAGGCCGTGGAGGTCTCAGCTGATGTGGTGGAGGCCACTGTGGAGGTCAAAGGAGTGGAGGTGAGGCCTGTGGAGGTACCTGGAGATGTTGATGAGGCCGCGGAGGTTTCGGAAGAGGTGGTGGAGGCCACTGTGGAGGTCAATGGTGTGGAGGTGAGGCCCGTGGCGGTGCCTGCAGTTGTAGTGGAGGCCGTGGAGGTCTCAGCTGAGGTGGTGGAGGCCGCTGTGGAGGTCCGTGGAGTAGAGGTGAGGCCTGTGGAGGTACCTGGAGATGTTGATGAGGCCGCGGAGGTTTCGGAAGAGGTGGTGGAGGCCACTGTGGAGGTCAATGGTGTGGAGGTGAGGCCTGTGGAGGTGCCGGAAGTTGTAGTGGAGGCCGTGGAGGTCTCAGGTGATGTGGTGGAGGCCACTGTGGAGGTCCCCGGAGTGGAGGTGAGGCCAATCGAGGTCCCTGGAGCTGTGCTGGAGGCTGTTGAGGTCTCTGAGGAGGTGGTAGAGGCCACTGTGGAGGTCAGTGGTGTGGAGGTGAGTCCTGTGGAGGTTCCTGGAGTGGAAGAGGAGGCCGTGGAGGTCTCATCTGACGTGGTGGAGGCAGCTGTGGAGGTCCCCAGAGTGGAGGTGAGGCCCATGGATGTTGGTTGAGTTGTGCTGGAGACGGTAGAGGTCTCAGCTGAGGTGGTGGAGGCCGGTGCAGAGGTCACGGGGCTGGAGGTGACGCCTGTGGAGGTGACCGGAGTAGAAGAGGAGGCCGTGGAGGTTTCGGAGGAGGTGGTGGAGGCCACTGTGGAGGTGCCTGGTGTTGAAGTGAGGCCAGTGGAGGTGCCTGCAGTTGTACTGGAGGCTGTGGAGGTCTCAGCTGAGGTGGTGGAGGCAGATGTGGAGGTCCCCGGAGTGGAGGTGAGGCCTGTGGAGGTGCCTGGAGTGGAAGTAAAGGCCGTGGAGGTCTCAGGTGACGTAGTGGAGGCCACTGTGGAGCTCACAGGGGTTGATGTGAGTCCTGTGGAGGTCCCTGGAGTGGTTGAGGAGGCCGTGGAGGTCTCGGAAGAGGTTGTGGAGGCAACTGTGGAGGTCATGGGTGTGGTGGTCAGACCCGTGGAAGTGCCTGGAGATGTTGAGGACGCTGTGGAGGCCTCTGAGGAGGTGGTTGAGGCAGATGTGGAGGTCAAAGGAGTGGAGGTGAGGCCTGTGGAGGTGCCTGGAGTTGAGCTGGAGGCTGTTGAGGTCTCTGAGGAGGTGGTAGAGGCCGTTGTGGAGGTCAAAGGAGTGGAGGTGAGGACAGTGGAGGTTCCTGGAGATGTTGAGGAGGCCGTGGAGGTCTCCTGGGTCATGGTGGAGGCCACAGTCGAGGTCCCCAGAGTGGAGGTGAGTACTGTGGAGGTTCCTGGCGTGGAAGAGGAGGCCGTGGAGGTCTCAGAAGAGGTGGTGGAGGCCACAGTGGAGGTCATGTGTGTGGAGGTGAGGCCTGTGGAGGTTCCTGGAGATGTTGAGGACACTGTGGAAGTCTCTGGGGAGGTGGTGGCAGCCGTGGTAGTGGTCACTGGAGTGGAGGTCAGGCCGCTGGAGGTGCCTGGAGTTGTACTGTAGGCCGTGGAGGTCTCAGCTGAGGTGGTGGAGGCCGCTGTGGAGGTCCGTGGAGTGGAGGTGAGGCCAATCGAGGTCCCTGGAGCTGTGCTGGAGGCTGTTGAGGTCTCTGAGGAGGTGGTAGAGGCCACTGTGGAGGTCAGTGGTGTGGAGGTGAGTCCTGTGGAGGTCCCTGGAGTGGAAGAGGAGGCCGTGGAGGTCTCATCTGATGTGGTGGAGGCAGCTGTGGAGGTCCCCAGAGTGGAGGTGAGGCCCATGGATGTTGCTTGAGTTGTGCTGGAGACGGTAGAGGTCTCAGCTGAGGTGGTGGAGGCCGGTGCAGAGGTCACGGGGCTGGAGGTGATGCCTGTGGAGGTGACCGGAGTAGAAGAGGAGGCCGTGGAGGTTTCGGAGGAGGTGGTGGAGGCCACTGTGGAGGTGCCTGGTGTTGAAGTGAGGCCAGTGGAGGTGCCTGCAGTTGTACTGGAGGCTGTGGAGGTCTCAGCTGAGGTGGCGGAGGCCGCTGTGGAGGTCCCCGGAGTGGAGGTGAGGCCTGTGGAGGTGCCGGAAGTTGTAGTGGAGGCCGTGGAGGTCTCAGCTGATGTGGTGCAGGCCACTGTGGAGGTCAAAGGAGTGGAGGTGAGGCCTGTGGAGGTACCTGGAGATGTTGATGAGGCCGTGGAGGTTTCGGAAGAGGTGGTGGAGGCCACTGTGGAGGTCAATGGTGTGGAGGTGAGGCCCGTGGAGGTGCCGGAAGTTGTAGTGGAGGCCGTGGAGGTCTCAGCTGACGTGGTGGAGGCCACTGTGGAGGTCCCCGCAGTGGAGGTGAGGCCCGTGGATGTTGCTTGAATTGTGCTGGAGATGGTAGAGGTCTCAGCTGAGGTGGTGGAGGCCGGTGCAGAGGTCACGGGGCTGGAGGTGACGCCTGTGGAGGTGACCGGAGTAGAAGAGGAGGCCGTGGAGGTTTCGGAGGAGGTGGTGGAGGCCACTGTGGAGGTGCCTGGTGTTGAAGTGAGGCCAGTGGAGGTGCCTGCAGTTGTACTGGAGGCTGTGGAGGTCTCAGCTGAGGTGGTGGAGGCAGATGTGGAGGTCCCCGGAGTGGAGGTGAGGCCTGTGGAGGTGCCTGGAGTGGAAGTAAAGGCCGTGGAGGTCTCAGGTGACGTAGTGGAGGCTACTGTGGAGCTCACAGGGGTTGATGTGAGTCCTGTGGAGGTCCCTGGAGTGGTTGAGGAGGCCGTGGAGGTCTCGGAAGAGGTTGTGGAGGCAACTGTTGAAGTCATGCCCGTGGAGGTGCCTGGAGACGTTGAGGACACTGTGGAGGCCTCTGAGGAGGTGGTGGAGGCAGATGTGGAGGTCAAAGGAGTGGAGGTGAGGTCTGTGGAGGTCTCAGGAGTTGTACTGGAGGCCGTTGAGGTCTCTGTTGTGGTGGCGGAGGCTGCTGTGGAGGTGAGGCCAGAAGAACTCATTAGGTTGTGCATCAAGGCACCGGTTTTCCTCATTGGGCTGCTGGAGGCTGCCGTGGAGGCCGGCTCTGCCCCCGTTCCCCCTGAGGGCCACTGTGTATTGTGATATCCTGGTGTCGTACTGGAGGTCTCCGTTCCCACTGTGGCTGTGCCTGCGGCTGTGGGCGGTGCGCGCAGCGGTGTCAGGGCCTCCACAGCCTCAGCAGGGGCTCACCCCACCCGCAGCCTCCCCACCCCCACCTGCCTCCCTCCATCCTCCCCTCAGCCTCCCTCCACTCCCAGCCTCCCCTTTGGCCTCCTCATCCTTCTACAGCCTCCGCCCATCCTCATCTTCAGCCTCCTCGTTCTCCCCTTCAGCCTCCATCCATCCCCAGCCTCCCCACCCCCACCAGCCTCCCCCCACCTTCACCTTCAGCCTCCTCATCCTCCCCTTCGGCCTCCCTCCACCCCCAGCCTCTCCTCCAGCCTCCTCATCCTCCCCTTCGGCCTCCCTCCACCCCCAGCCTCTCCTCCAGCCTCCTCATCCTCCCCTTCGGCCTCCCTCCACCCCCAGCCTCTCCTCCAGCCTCCTCATCCTCCCCTTCGGCCTCCCTCCACCCCCAGCCTCTCCTCCAGCCTCCTCATCCTCCCCTTCGGCCTCCCTCCACCCCCAGCCTCTCCTCCAGCCTCCTCATCCTCCCCGTCGGCCTCCCTCCACCCCCAGCCTCTCCTGCAGCCTCCTCATCCTCCCCTTCAGCCTCCCTCCACCCCCAGCCTCTCCTCCAGCCTCCTCATCCTCCCCTTCAGCCTCCCTCCATCCCCAGCCTCTCCTGCAGCCTCCTCATCCTCCCCTTCAGCCTCCCTCCATCCCCAGCCTCTCCTCCAGCCTCCTCATCCTCCCCTTCAGCCTCCCTCCATCCCCAGCCTCTCCTCCAGCCTCCTCATCCTCCCGGCCTCCACCCCCCCCCCCCCGCCCCCCTTCCTGGCCTCCCCCCTCGTCCCCGTGTCCCCTACCTGCCACCAGCAGCCACCCCACCAGCGCCGCCAGCCTCCCCGCCATGGGCCTCCGCCAGCGAGGCCGCGTCCGTCGGAGGCTCGGTGGAGGCCGGGTGCGCCCGCGGGCGGGGGAGGCCGGCCTTTATGGGTTCTGGGGAGGCCCCGACCTTTGTCCCCCCCCCCCCCCCGAGACGGATGGGACGCGATGACACCTGCGGTGACATCGGCGGTGACATCGGCGGCGCCGCCCGGCGGGGACGTGACAGGGATGGGGTGGCACCGGGGTGGGGGGGGGGGGGGGGGGTTGGGGACGCGGGGACATCGGGGGTGGGGACGTGGGGACAGCCAGACGCGGGGTGGGGACGTCGGGGTGGGGACGGGGGGGGGGGGGGGATGGGGACATTGGGATGGGGACGGGGGACATGGGGACACTTGGGGACATCGGGGACATGGGGATGGGGACGTGGGGTTGGGGACTGGGGACATCGAGACATGGGGTGGGGACGTTGGGGACATTGGGGTGGGGACGGGGGACGTGGGGACGCTTGGGGACATTGGGGACACGGGGACATGGGGACATCAAGACATGGGGTGGGGACGTTGGGGACGGGGGACACGGGGAGTTTGGGGACATGGGGACGTTGGGGACGTTGGGGACATGGGGACGGGGCCGTGGGGACAGCCAGACGTGGGGTGGGGACGTGGGGACGTTGGGGACGTTGGGGTGGGGACTTGGGGACATCAGGGCATGGGGACAATTGGGACATGGGGACATTGAGACGGGGCCATTGGGATGGGGACATGGGGACACTTGGGGCATGGGGACACGGGGTGGGGACGTGGGGACATCGGGATGGGGACATGGGGACAGCCGGACGTGGGGTGGGGACACTGGGGACATTCAAGGATGGGGACGTTGGGATGGGGACGTTGGGGACACGGGGACACCTGGGGACATTGGGACACGGGGACGTTGGGGACATGGGGGGGTGTAGGGCTATTGGGATGGGGATTGGGGACATTGGGGACATGGGGATGGGCACAGGGGGGACATTGGGGACATCGGGACATGGGGACTTGGGGACATGGGGTGGGGATGTGGGGTGGGGACGTGGGGACAGCCAGACGTGGGGTGGGGACATCGGGGACACTGGGGGATGGGGACATGGGGATGGGGACATTGGGGAGTTTGGGGACGTCGGGGACATTGGGGACATTGGATTGGGGACATGGGGACGTGGGGTGGGGACATTGGGATGGGGACAGGGGGGACACTGGGGACATGGGGACGGGACTTTGGGGACATTGGGATGGGGACACTGGGACATTGGGGACGTGGGGGTGTTGGGATGGGGACATTGGGATGGGGATTGGGGACATGGGGACGTTGGGGATGTGGGGGTGGGGACGTGGGGACATCAGGACATGGGGACATGGGACATCGGGATATGGGGTGGGGACCTTGGGGACGTTGGGGTGGGGACATGGGGACCTTGGGGCATGGGGACACTGGGACATGGCGACATTGGGATGGAGGGCACGGGGAGTTTGGGGACATTGGGGACATGGGGACATCAAGACATGGGGTGGGGACATTGGGGACACAGGGACAGCGGGGATGGGGGACACAGGGAGTTTGGGGACATTGGGACGGGGACATGGGGACATCGGGGCATGGGGACATTGGGACTTGGGGACTTGGGGACATTGGGATGGGGACATTGGGATACTGGGATGGGGGACATGGGGAGTTTGGGGACATTGGGGTGGGGCCATTGGCAATATGGGGACTTGGGGACACGGGGTGAGGCCATGGGGACATGGGGTGGGGACATGGGGACATGGGGACATTGCGATGGGGATATGGGGTGGGGGCATGGGGACTGTGGGGACATGGGGACATCAGGACACGGGGTGGGGACATTGGGGACGCTGGGGCGGGGACACGGGGACATGGGGTGGGGACATTGGGGACATTGGCGGATGGGGGACATGGGGACACTGGGGACATCGGGATGGGGGTGGGGGACATTGGGGACATCGGGGTGGGGACACGGGGGACACGGGGATGGGGACACGGGGAGTTTGGGGACGTGGGGACGGGGGGGGGACATTGGGGGATGGGGACATT
>NW_024429096.1:0-104314 GCF_009769625.2 Cygnus olor | reverse complement strand
TTTGACTTTTTCGTGGTAGAACCTCAAAACTTCAACCTTTTAGGTGCCACCAAGACGTCCCTCACCCTTTTTAGGTTGAACCCAGCTCACCTTTGAGTTTTTCATGGTAGAACCTCAACCTTTAGATGCCACCAAGCCATCTTAGGTGCCACCAAGCCACGCCTCAACTTTTTGGGGTTGGTGGCCCCCATTCCGTCCTCCCCCACCTTCTTGCTCTGCTGCTCCTTGGTGGACTGCTGGCTGAGCAAGCTCTCGATCTCCAGGTCCACGTCGGACGCCTGCTTCCGCGACTTCTTCGCCGCCTCCTTCCCGGCGTCGGCGGCCGTCCCCGGGCCGCCGCCGCCGGCGCCGCCGGCGCCGCGCGGGTCGTGTTCCGCTCGCCGTTTCCCCCTCCCGGGCCGTCGTCGGCGTCGCCGTGCCGCTCGGCGCCGGTCATGGCGGCCAGCTTGGAGTGGTCGGCGTAGGTCACCAGGGTGGGACCTTCGGCCAGCAGCCCCCGGCGCACCTCGATCAGCTCCTGCGCCGCGAACTTCTGCAGGAGGCTCTCCACCGTGCGCGGGCGGGCGGCGCGTCGGGCTGGGGGGGGGGAAACGGGAGTTTTGGGGGGAATTGGGGGATTTTGGGACTTCTGGGGGAAATTGGGGGATTTCGGGTTTTTTCGGAGGGGATTTTGGGGCGTTTTGCGGATTTTGGGGGGATTTTTGGGTTTTTTTTTGGAGGGGATTTTGGGGCTTTTTGCAAATTTAGGGGGATTTTGTTTTTTATTTCGGAGGGGATTTTGGGGCATTTTGCGGATTTTTGGGGGATTTTGTTTTTTTTAGGAGGGGTTTGGGGGCTTTGTTTGGGGATCTTGGGCTTCTTTGGGGATTTTTGTGGGATTTGGGATTTTTGGAGGGGATTTTGGGGCTTTTGGGGGAAATTGGGGGGATTTTGGGGCTTTTTGCGGATTTTGGGGGAATTTTGGTTTTCTTTGGAGGGGATTTTGGGGCTTTGTGCGGATTTTTGGGGGATTTGGGTTTTTTTGGAGGGGGTTTTGGGCTTTGTTTGGGGATTTTGGGGCTCCTTTGGGGGATTTGGGGATTTTGGCAGACATTTGTGGCTACCGTGCACGGGGCGGCCGGCACATCGGGCTAAAGGGGGGGGAAACGGGGAGTTTTGGGGGAATTGGGGGGATTTTGGGGTTTTTGAGGGGAGATTTTGGGGCTTTGTTTGGGGATTTTGGGGCTTCTTCGGGGGATTTTTGGGGGATTTGGGGATTCTGGGTGGGATTTCAGCTATTTTGGAGCCCCCTTGGTATATTTTGGGTGGAATTTCCATTACTTTATGCCCCCTAGGTGTATTTTGGGTGGGATTTTGGCTATTTTGGGGTCCCTTAGTATATTTGGGGTGGGATTTCAGCTATTTCGAGTCCCTTTGGTGCATTTTGGGTGGGATTTCTGCCATTTTGGGTGGGATTTCTGCCATTTAGGGGGATTTTGGCTACTTTGGGTCCATTTGGTGCATTTTGGGTGGGATTTCTGCCATTTTGGGTGGGATTTCTGCCATTTTGGGTCCATTTGGCGCATTTTGGGTGGGATTTCTGCCATTTGGGGTGGGATTTCTGTCATTTCGTGTCCCTTTGGTGCATTTTGGGTGGGATTTCTGCCATTTTGGGTGGGATTTTGGCTACTTTGGGTCCATTTGGTGCATTTTGGGTGGGATTTCTGCCATTTTGGGTGGGATTTCTGCCATTTTGGGTCCATTTGGTGCATTTGGGGTGGGATTTGGGGTATTTCGGGTCCATTTGGTGCATTTTGGGTGGGATTTCTGCCATTTTGGGTGGGATTTTCGCTACTTCGGGCCCTTTGGTGCATTTTTGGGTGGGATTTCTGCCATTTTGGGTGGGATTTCTGCCATTTTGGGTCCATTTGGTGCATTTTGGGTGGGATTTCTGCCATTTTGGGTGGGATTTTGGCTACTTTGGGTCCATTTGGTGCATTTTGGGTGGGATTTCTGCCATTTTGGGTGGATTTTGCCATTTTGGGTCCATTTGGTGCATTTGGGGTGGGATTTGGGTATTTCGGGTCCATTTGGTGCATTTTGGGTGGGATTTCTGCCATTTTGGGTGGGATTTTCGCTACTTTTGGGCCCCTTGGTGCATTTTTGGGTGGGATTTCTGCCATTTTGGGTGGGATTTCTGCCATTTTGGGTCCCTTTGGTGCATTTTGGGTGGGATTTTCTGCCATTTGGGGTGGGATTTTGGCTACTTTGGGTCCATTTGGTGCATTTTGGGTGGGATTTCTCTGCCATTTTGGGTGGGATTTCTGCCATTTTTGGGTCCATTTGGCGCATTTTGGGTGGGATTTCTGCCATTTTGGGTGGGATTTCTGCCACTTTGGGTCCCTTTGGTGCATTTTGGGTGGGATTTCTGCCATTTGGGGTGGGATTTCTGTCATTTCGTGTCCCTTTGGTGCATTTTGGGTGGGATTTCTACCATTTTGGGTGGGATTTTGGCTACTTTGGGTCCATTTGGTGCATTTTGGGTGGGATTTCTGCCATTTTAGGTGGGATTTCTGCCATTTTGGGTCCATTTGGTGCATTTGGGGTGGGATTTGGGGTATTTCGGGTCCATTTGGTGCATTTTGGGTGGGATTTCTGCCATTTTGGGTGGGATTTTCGCTACTTTGGCCCTTTGTGTGCATTTTTGGGTGGATTTCTGCCATTTTGGGTGGGATTTCTGCCGTTTTGGGTCCATTTGGTGCATTTTGGGTGGGATTTCTGCCATTTTGGGTGGGATTTTCGCTACTTTGGGCCCTTTGGTGCATTTTGGGTGGGATTTCTGCCATTTTGGGTGGGATTTCTGCCGTTTTGGGTCCATTTGGTGCATTTTGGGTGGGATTTCTGCCATTTTGGGTGGGATTTTGGCTACTTTGGGTCCATTTGGTGCATTTTGGGTGGGATTTCTGCCATTTTGGGTGGAATTTCTGCCATTTTGGGTCCATTTGGTGCATTTTGGGTGGGATTTCTGCCATTTGGGGTGGGATTTCGGCTACTTCGGGTCCCTTAGCTGCATTTTGGCTGGGATTTCTGCCCTTTCGGTCCCCCCCCCAGGTCTATTTCGGGTGGGATTTCGGCCCTTTCAGCCCCGCCCCGCCCTATTATTAATATTTTTGGGTTACTCACGGCGGCGATGGCTCGGCAGATGGCGGCGGCGTCGGTGGGCAGCGGCAGCGCAGGTCGGCGAGGTGCAGCAGCAGGCGCCGCTCCAGCGCCGGTCGGGGCCAGGTCCTCCCCCCCCCGGGGGGGCTGCAACCCCCCCCGGCCCCCGACCCCCCGCCGTCCCCCAAATCCCCCCGCCCCCCCCGGGACCTGAGGGGGGAGGGGGGGCCGGTGGCTAGAGGTGCGGGGAGGGGGGGGGAGGGAGGGGCGGCATGGCGGGGGTCTGCTGCTGGGGGGGGGGGGCGAAATGGGGGTGAATCCCGCTGAAAACCCCCCAAAATACCCTTAAACCCAAATCGCCCTGAATCACCCCCAAATCCCCCCTGAACCTTTGACCCCTGAACCCCCAACCCCCCTGGAAACCCCCCAAATCCCCCGGAACTTTAACCCTTAACTCCCCACCCCCCTCCAAATCCCCCCGAACTCCCCCCAACCCCCCTGAACTTTAACCCCTGACCCCCCTAATCCCCCCGAACCCCCCCCAAACACCCCCCCGAGCTTTAACCCTTAACTCCCAACCCCCCCCCCCCCCAAATTTCCCAGAACCCCCCGGAATTCTCCTGAACTTTAACCCCCCTGACCCCAACCCCCCCCGACCTTTAACCCCTGACCCCCTCAAACCCCCCAGGACCCCCCCCCAAACCCCCCTGAACTTTAACCCTTGACCCCCCCCTCACCCCCCTCGCCTCCTCCCCCCTCCCTTCCCCCCTCCCCCCTCACCCAACGGGTCCTGCTTCCGCCGCCGCTGCAGCCGCTCCCGCAGCGAGTCGAGCTGCTTCTTGTGGGCCTGGATGGAGCTCCAAGTGTCCGACATCGCCTCCCCCGGAGCCTCCCCGGGCCTCTCCCCCCGTTCCCGGCCTCCCCGAGCCCCGTCCCGGCCTCCCCGAGCCCGTTCCCGGCCTCCCCGAGCCCGCCCCGGCCCCTCGGCCTGCCCCCGGGGCCGCCGCCGGAAGGCCCCGAAGCCGCGCCCGCCATCTTGGAACCGGGCGTTGCCGTAGCAACCGCCGCCATTTCCCCACCCCCTCCCCGTTCCGATTCCCCCGCCGCCCTGCTGCCATGGCAACGGGCGCCATGTTGGCTACTGGCAGCGGGCGCCATGGCGGCGCCCGCCATTTTGGTTCTTCCCCCTTCCCGCCCCGCCCCGCTGCCATGGCAACGCCCGCCGCCGCGCGCCGCGATTGGCTCCTCCCCCCCCCGCCCGCCGCCATCTTGGAGACGGGCAACGTCGCCCCTGCCGCCATCTTGGCTGAGGGCAACCGCCGCCATCTTGTGAGGGAGCGGCGCCCCCCTGAGGGGGAAGGGGGACAAGATGGCGGCGGCCGGCCCCCCCCCACCCCCAAAAACGCCCTTTTTCGCCCCCAAAAAAAACACTTTTTAACCCCAAAACCCACTTATTAACCCCAGAAAACGCTTTTGAAGCCCAAAATTAAAAGCGGGAGGCGGCGATAGAGTCAGGAAACGGCTTTAATAGGGCCCCAAGCCCTCGCTCTATGCTATGAGGGGGGGGGGGGGGGGATTTTGGGGTGGAAAAGGGGGATTTTGGGGTGCGGGGGGGACGGTGGGGTGGAAAAGGGAGATTTTGGGATGCGGGGGGGGTGGGGTGCAGCCCCCCCCTCCCCCCGCACTCCATGTGTTTAATTAGCGTTAATTAGGTCGCGGCGTCCTCGTCCTGGGGGGCTCCTGTGGGAGGTTGGGGGGGGGGGTGAAGACCCCAAAATTTGGGGGGTGCCCCCGAAATACCACCCTAAAATCCCCCCAAATAACATATTGGACACCCCCAAATCCTCCCAAATTCCCAATTCCCCCCTCAGAAACCCAAATAAACCCCAAAATCCCCCCGAATGCCCCCCCAGACACCCCAAAAAAACCATTTAGGGAACCCCAAATTCCCCCCCCCCAAAAAAATACCACCCCAAAATCCCCCAAAGCCCCTCAGACACCCCAAAACCCCACCTGGGACACCCCAAATCCCCCAAATCCTCCCCCAAATCCCCCAGACACCCCCAAAACCCCCTATGGGGCACCCCAAATCCTCCAAAATCCCCCAAATCCCATCTGGGACACCCCAAATCCCCCAAATTCCCCCAAAATCCCATCTGGGGCACCCCAAATCCCCCAAACCCTCCCAGACACCCCAAAACCCCATCTAGGACACCCCAAATCCCCCAATTCCCCCCCCCAAAATCCCATCTGGAACACCCCAAATCCCCCCCAGAACCACTCTGGGGCACCCCAAATCCCCCAATTCCCCCCCCAAATCCCCCCCCCAGACACCCCAAAAACCCTTCTTGGACACCCCAAATCCCCCAAAACCTCCCCCAAAATCGCCCCAGACACCCCAAAACCCCGTCTGGGACACCCCAAATCCCCCAAATCCTCCCCCCGAATCCCCCAGACACCCCCAAAACCCCATATGGGGCACCCCAAATCCTCCAAAATCCCCCAAATCCCCCCCCCAAATCCCATCTGGGGCACCCCAAATCCCCCCCCAACCCACTCAAGACCCCAAATTCCCCCCCAAAGCTCCCCAAATTTTTGGGGTGCGGGGCCTTACCTGCCGGCGCCCCTACTCCTCCCCCTTCCCCTGCTTTTGGGGGGGCCCTCGGGGTCCTCCGGGACCCCCCCAGGCTCTTGGGGGCCCTCGGGGGTCCCCGGGGGGGTCTCGGGGGGTCCCCGGGGGGGTTTCGGGCCCCAAAAGCAGACGGGAAAAGGGGGGGCCCCGCTGGGAGGACCCCCCGGTTCCATCGCTGGGGGGGCTGTGGGGGAAAGGTGGGGGTCAGCACCCCAATTTTTTGGGGGTGGGGACCCCAAATAGGGCCCTAAAAGGGTTTGGGGGGGGGGGGGGCACAAAAATTTGTAGTGGGGGAGCCCGAAAATGATTGAAAAGGGGGGAAAAAAAAACCCAAAAGTTACTGGGGAGGGGGGGGGATGAAGGGGGAGATCCCAAAAATTTCAGTGGGGAGACCCCAAAAACTTAAATTGCGGGAGACCAAAAAAAATTGAACGGGGAGAATTCCCTAAAAAATAATAAATAGGGAGAATCCCGCCCAAAAAAGTTAAATTGGGGGAAATTGCCCCAAAAAACTTACATTTGGAGACCCCAAAAAAACTTAAATGGGGAGTATCCCCCTTAAAAAACTTAAATGGGGGGAAATCCCCCAAAAATCTTACGTTGGGAGACCCCAAAAATCCTAAATGGGGAGGAAACCCCCAACAAACCTTAAATGGGGGGAAATTGCCCCAAAAGCTTACGTTGAGAGACCCCAAAAACCTTAAATAGGGGAAATCCCCCTAAAAAAACTTAAATGGGGGGAAATTGCCCCAAAAATCTTAAATAGGGAGACCCCCAAAAACCTTAAATGGGAGGAAATCCCCCAAAAATTTATGTTGGGAGACCCCCAAAAATCCTAAATGGGGAGGGAAACCCCCAAAAACCTCAAATGGGGGGAAATCGTCCCAAAAAACTACATTTGGAGACCCCCCATAAAAACTAAGATGGGGGAAATCCCCCCCCAAATGTTAAATAGGGCAAATAATCCCCCAAAATTTTTGGGGGAAACCCCCAAAAAACGCGATTTTGGGGACCCCAAAAAAACCCTTCCCCCTTACCCGCTTCCTGGCGGCCTCGCAGCCGCCGTCCTCGCGGCCTTCCTCCCGGCCTCCTCCTCCTCCTCCTCCTCCTCCGGCCTCCAATTTGGGGTCCCCCCCGCTTCGGGGTCCCCCCCTTACTTCCTCCTCCTCCTCCTCCTCCTCCTCTTCCTCCTCATGCCGGAGGCTGCCGGCCTCCGAATCCGAATCATCCTCCGAGCCTCCGCCCTCGTCCTCCGAGCCTTCATCCTCCTCCTCTTCCTCGTCCTCCTCGTCCTCGTCTTCGTCCTCCTCCTCCTCCTCCTCCTCATTTTTGGCCCCCCCCCCAAAAATTCGGGCCTCCCTCCCCCCGATTTGGGCCTCCCCCCCCCCATTTCGGGCCTCCCCCCCTCCTCCCTTCAGCCTCCCCTCGCCCTTCGGCCTCCGCCCTCCGCCCCGGAGGCCGCCGGCCTCCTCCAGCCTCTCCCGGCAGAGGGGGCAAGAATTTGGGGGGGGGCCCCCCCGGTGGCCCCCCCCTAAAATCGGCCTCCCGCAGCCTTCGCACCGCCGCCGCCGGCCTCCGTGGTGGAGGCCCCGGCGGTGCGGAGGCCGGGGCCGAGCCAAAGCCCGGCGGCAAACGGGGCACTGGCGGCGGGGGGAGGCCGGGGGGAGGCCCGGGGGGAGGCCGGCCTCCGGGTTCTCCGGGGGGCGCGCGGCGGCGGTGCCTCCGCCGCTGGGGCCGGGGCGGCGGGTGAGGAGGAGGAGGTGGGCGGAGGCCGGGTGGGGGGTGGAGGTCATCGGTTGGGGGGTGGAGGACGTCGGTTGGGGGTTGGAGGTCATCAGTTGGAGGTTGGAGGTCATCAATTGGGGGTTGGAGGTCATCAGTTGGGTGGTAGAGGCCGGTTGGGTGGTAGAAGACGTTGGTTGGGGGTTGGAGGTCATCAGTTGGGGGTTGGAGGTCATCAGTTGGGTGGTGGAGGCCGGTTGGGTGGTGGAGGACGTCGGTTGGGGGGTGGAGGTCATCAGTTGGGTGGTGGAGGACATCGGTTGGGGGTTGGAGATCATCAGTTAGGTGGTGGAGGTCATCAGTTGGGGCTTGGAGGTCATCGGTTGGGTGGTAGAGGCCGGTTGGGTGGTGGAGGACGTCGGTTGGGGGTTGGAAGTCATCGGTTGGGTGGTGGAGGACGTCGGTTGGGGGTTGGAGGTCATCACTTGGGAGTTGGAGGTCATCAATTGACGGTTGGAGGACGTCAGTTGGGGGTTGGAGGTCATCAGCTGGCTGTTGGAGGTCATCAGTTGGGTGGTAGAGGCCAGTTGGGTGGTGGAGGACATCGGTTGGACGTTGGTGGAGGTCAGGTGGGTGGCGGAGGCGGTTGGGTGGATGGTGGAGGTCATCAGATGGGCGCTGGAGGTCATCACTTGGGGGTTGGAGGTCATCGGTTGGGTGGCGGAGGCCGGTTGGGTGGTGGAGGTCACCGGTTGGGGGGTGGAGGACATCGTTTGGGCGTTGGTGGAGGCCAGTTGGGTGGTGGAGGTCATCAGTTGGGGGTTGGAGGACATCGGTTGAGTGTTGAAGGTCATCAGTCGGGTGGTGGAGGACATCAGTTGGACGTTGGAGGCCATCGGTTGGGCGTTGGAGGTCGGTTGGGTGGTGGAGGACATCGGCTGGATGTTGGTGGAGGTCATTTGGGTGTTGGTGGAGGTCGGTTGGGTGCAGGAGGTCATCAGTTGGGCATTGGAGGACATCATTTGGGCGTTGGGGGTCATCAGTTGGGTGGTGGAGGTCTGTTGGGCGGTGGAGGACATCGGTTGGACGTTGGTGGACGTCGTTTGGGTGTTGAAGATGGGTTGGACGTTGGAGATCAGGTGGGTTTTGGAGGTCGGTTGGGGGTTGGAGGTCATCCGTTGGGTGGTGGAGGTCATCAGTTGGGTGGTGGAGGTCAGTTGGGGGTTGGAGGACGTCGGTTGGGTGGTGGAGGTCATCGGTTGGGCGTTGGAGGCCATCCCTTGGGTGTTGGTGGACATCGGTTGGGTGGTGGACATCAGTTGGGCGTTGGAGGACATCAGTTGGGCGCTGGAGGACTTCAGTTGGGCGTTGGCCAACGGTTGGGTGCTGGTAGAGAGCATTTGGGCGTTGTTGGCCATCGGTTGGGCGTTGTTGGCCATCGGTTGGCCACCGTTGGCCATCGGTTGGCCACTGTTGGTCATCACTTGGGTGTTGGAGGACATCGGTTGGGCATTGGCCATCAGTTGACCACTGTTGGCCATTGATTGGACGTTGTTGGCCATCAGTTGGGTGTTGTTGGCCATCGTTGGGCCACTGTTGGCCATTGTTGGGCCACTGCTGGTCATCGTTTGGCCACTGTTGGCCATCGTTTGGCCACTGTTGGCCATCGTTGGGCCAGTATTGGCCATCAGTTGAGCGTTGGAGGACATCGGTTGAGCGTTGGCCATCCGTTGACCACAGTTGTCCATCGTTGGGCCACTATTGGCCATTGTTTGACCACTGCTGGCCATCGATTGGGCGTTGTTGGCCATCGGTTGGCCACTATTGGTCATCAGTTGGGCGTTGGAGGACATCGGTTGGGCGTTGGCCATTGGTTGGACCTTGTTGGCCATCGCTGGGCCACTGTTGGCCATCAGTTGACCGCTGTTGGCCATCGTTGGGCCACTGTTGGCCATCGGTTGACCACTATTGATCATCGGTTGGGCGTTGGCCATTGGTTGGACCTTGTTGGCCATCGTTGGGCCACTGTTGGCCATCGGTTGACCGCTGTTGGCCATCGTTGGGCCACTGTTGGCCATCGGTTGACCACTGTTGGCCATCGGTTGACCACTGTTGGCCATCGGTTGACCACTATTGATCATCGATTGGGCGTTGGCCATTGGTTGGACCTTGTTGGCCATCGTTGGGCCACTGTTGGCCATCGGTTGACTGCTGTTGGTCATCGTTGGGCCACTGTTGGCCATCGGTTGACCACTATTGATCATCGATTGGGCGTTGCCGACCACCACGTGCCCACCGTTGGCCACCAGCTGAGCACCGTTGGCCACCGCTTGGGCGCTCTTGGCCACCACTTGCCCACCGGCCACCGCCGCCCCTCTCCCGCCCTCCGCCGCCTCGCACCCTCCGCGCCGCGTGCCGGCGCCGCCCTCCGGCCCCGCCTGCCCCGCGGCGGGAGGCCGTGGGCCGGCGCTGGCCACCCGCAACCCGTCGGTAGCCACCCGGGGGCCGTCGGTGGCCACCTGGGGGTTCTTCTCGCGGTGCCGGTGCAGGTGGACCTTGAGGTTGCCGCGGGTGGTGAAGCGGTTGCCGCAGACGCCGCAGCCGTAGGGCCGCTCGCCGGTGTGCGACCGCAGGTGGATCTGGCGGGCGCTCTCGCTGCCGAACCCCTTCCCGCACACCCCGCAGCCGTGCCGCGGGACCCCCGGATCCCCCCCCGAAAAATTCGGCGGGCGCCCGGGGGGCGCCGCCGCTTCCCCCGGCCCCGTCACGGCGTCGGGCGCCCGCCCGCGGGCGGCCGGCGCGAGGCGGTAGGGCGCGGCGAAGAAGACGGCGGCGCGTTCGGTTTTGGGGGGGAAGAAAGGGAAAAAGGGTTTGGCCGAGGGGGCGGCGGGGGGTTTTTTGCGGGGGGGGTGGGTTTTGGGGGGTCCCGGCGCCCCCAAAAGGAGGAGGTGGCGGCAAATCTCCTCGGTCAGCTGCATCTGGCGGAGCTGGCGCTGCCGCAGCACCCGCAGCTCCTCCAGCAGGAGGGGGATGTCGAGGTTTTGGGGCGGAAAAGGGGGATTTGGGGGGTTGGGGGGGCGGGGAGGGGGCGGCGGCGGCGGCGGCGGGGGGCAGCGGCGGCGGCGGGGGTCCGGTTCGGGTGGCATCGCCGCGGGGGGCCCCGAGGAGGAGGAGGAGGAGGTGGAGGAAGGCTCCTTGGCGGCGGGGCGGCGGGGGGCCGGGGAGGCTGCGGGGAGAGAAAGAGAACCAAATTAGCGGTGTTTTACCCCAAAATAAACGCCCCCCCCCCCCGGCACAAGCGTGGCGCGAGGCGGATTTCCCAACCCCGGAGATGCAAAATTGCTGAGATTGCGCCCCAAATTGCTGAGATTGTGCCCCAAAATGCTGATATTGTGCCAAAATTGCTGATATTTTGCCCCAAATCGTCGCTATTTTGCCCCAAATCGTCGCTATTTTGCCCCAAATCGTCGCTATTTTGCCCCAAATCGCTAATTCACACCTAAAATTGCTGATATTGTGACAAAAATTGCTGATATTTTCCCCAGAATTGCTGATTCACACCTAAAATTGCTGAGATTGTGCCAAAATTGCTGAGATTGTGCCCCAAATTGCTGAAATTGTGCTCAAAATTGCTGATATTGTGCCAAAATTGCGGATATTCTGCCCAAAATTGCTGATATTGTGCCCAAAATTGCTGATATTGTGCCCAAATTCTCTGGTGTTGCATTCCAAAGTGCTGAAATTGTGCCAAAACTGCTGATATTTTGCCCAAAATTGCTGATATTTTGCCCAAAATTGCTGATATTTTGCCCAAAATTGCTGATATAGTGCCCCAAATTGCTGATATTTTCCCCAAAATTGCTGATTCACACCTAAAATTGCTGATATTGTGCCAAAATTGCTGATATTTTGCCCAAAATCGTTGATATTTTGCCCAAAATCGCTTATTCACACCTAAAATTGCTGATATTGTGACAAAAAATGCTGATTTTTCCCCAAAATTGCTTATTCACACCTAAAATTGCTGATATAGTGCCCAAAATTGCTGATATTGTGCCCAAAACCGTTGATACTTTGCCCAAAATTGCTGACTCACTCTTAAAATTGCTGATATTGTGCCAAAAATTGCTGAAATTGTGCGAAAATTGCTGATATTTTGCCCAAAATCGTTGATATTTTGCCCAAATCGCTAATTCACACCTAAAATTGCTGATATTGTACCCCAAAATGCTGATATTTTCCCCAAAATTGCTGATTCACACCAAAAATTGCTGAAATTGCACTCAAAATTGCTGATATTGTGCCCAAAGTTGCTGAAATTGCACGCAAAACTCCTGAAATTGTGCCCAAAACTGCTGGTATTGCACCCAAAACTGATGAAATTCCTCCCAAAATTGCTGATTCAGGCCTAAAATTGCTGATATCGCCCCCCAAATTGCTGATTCACACCCAAAATTGCTGAAATTGCACCCCAAATTCCTGCAATTGGACCCAAAATTCCAGAAATTGCACCCTAAACCCCAGATATCGCACCCAAAATCGCGGGTTTTGCACCAAAATTCTCCCCCCTAACCCTAAATTATCTTCAAGGATTTTCTCCCCACAAAATCACCAAAATTACCCCCAAAATCACCCCAATAAACAATCCCCCCCCCCGAACCCCCCAAATCCCCGTTATTCACCCCAAAATCCTCTCCCCCTCCCCATAAAGATCTCCCCCCTGAGAGGCCCCAAAATCCTCATTATTCACCCCAAAATCAACTCACATTCCAAATAGTTTCCCCCCCCAAAGCCCCTAAATCCCTGTTTTTCACCCCAAAATCTCCTCCCCATAAACAATTTCCTAACAGCAAAACCCCCGAAATCCACGTTATTCACCCCAAAATCAACTCCCCTTCCCCATAAATGATTTCCCCCCCTCAAAGCCCCCAAAATCAGCGTTATTCACCCCAAAATATTTCCCCCTTCCAAATAAACCATTCCCCTCCTGCAGAACCCCCAAAATCCACATTTTTCACCTCAAAATCGATTCCCCCCACCCCAGAGGCCACCAAATCCCCTTTATTCACCCCAAAATCAATTCCCCGTCCCCGTCAACAATTTCTCCCCCTGCAAAACCTCCCAAATCCGCATTTTTCACCCCAAAATTGATTCCCCTTCAAAATAAATGATTCTTCCCCTCCCCAGCAGCCCCCAAATCCCCCTTATTCATCCCAAAATCGATTCCCCTTCCCCATAAAAAATTTTCCCACCCCAGAGGCCCCAAAATCCCCCTTATCCACCCCAAAATCGATTCCCCCTCCCCATAGCCAATTTCCCCCCCTCAAAGCCCCCAAAATCCCCGTTATTCACCCCAAAATGAATCCCCCCTCCCACTAAACAACCCCCCCGTGCAAAACTTCCCCCAAATCCCCATTTTTCACCCCAAAACCCAGCCCCAAGCATGGACAGGCCCCTCGTCCGTCACCCCCCTCCCGGCTCGGCCATGGCACCCCCCCCCCCCCCGAAAAGTGACGTCATGATGATGTCACTGACTGGGGGGGGGGGGGTCCTGAGGGGGGTTTGGGGGAATTTTGGGGGATTTGGGGCGGATTTTTGGGGTGGATTTTAGGGGATTTGGGCAGGTTTGAGGGGGGGCTTAAGGGTTTTGGGGGGGTCCTAGGGAGTTTTTGGGGCAATGTTTAGGGGGTTTGGGGAGTTTTGGGGTGTTTTAAGGGGGTCTTGAAAATGTTGGAGGGGGTCTCGGTTATTTTTGGGGGGGGGGTTAGGGGGATTTGGGGGAGTTTTGGGGGCTTTTGGGGGAGATCCTGACAGGATTTTGTTATTTTGGGGAGTTTTGGATGGTTTTTAAGAGTTTTTTTGGGGGGGGTTCTGTGTGGATTTGGGGGAGTTTTGGGGTCTTTTGGGGTGGATCCTGACAGGATTTTGTTATTTTGAGGGAGTTTAGGGGGGTCTTCAGGGGTTTGGGGAGGTTCTGTGTGGATTTGGGGGAGTTTTGGGGGGTTTTGGGGTGGATCCTGACAGGATTTTCTTATTTTGGGAGAGTTTTTGGGGTCTTTTAGGGGAGATCCTGACAGGATTTTTTTATTTTTGGGGGGTTTTGGAGGATCCTGAAGATATTTTGAGGTGTTCCTAAGTTTTTTTGACGGGGCGGGGGGGGGGTCCCGATGCTTTCTGAGCTCACCCCACAACTTTTTTGGGGCATTTTTACCAACTTTTCCCCCCCACACCCCCTCACCCATTCGGGGTCCCCAACCCCATTTCCCGACCCTACAACACGCGGGGGACCCCGAAGGACACCCCCCACCCCGCCCCCCCCCCAACACCCCAAAAAATCCTCTCAAAACCCCCCAGGAAACACCGCCCCCCCCACCCACCGTGTCGGAGCGGCTGAGGCCGGCGCTGCTTGCGGCGAGGCATCGGGGGGGGGGGGCACAAGGCCGGCGGGGGGGCCACCCCGCTGTCCCCAACCCCGGCCCCTCCGGGACACGCCCCCCCCTTTTTTTTTTCCCTTAAAATTCCTTTATTTGCCCTTTTTCCCTCAGCTTTTGTCCCTTTTAACCCTTTCCTTCCCTACTCCCCCCCCCTCCCGCAGTCCCCAATGGACTCGGCGGCCCCCGGGGCGGTTGCTAAGGGAAACGGCGCCGTTGCTATGGGAACGGCGCCGTCGCTAGGGGAGGACGGCGTTGTTGCTAGGGGCGGTGCGCTGTTGCTAGGGGGCGGTGCGCCGTTGCCAGGGGGCGTCGCGTCGTTGCTAGGGGGAGGGACGCGGTTGCTAGGGGTGGAACGCGGTTGCTAGGGGTGGAACGCGGTTGCTAGGGGAGGAACGCGGTTGCTAGGGGAAACGGCACGCCTCCAGGCCGCACCACCTACGAGTGCGGCAGGGCCAATCAGAGCGCGTTGCTAGGTAGATTAAGGGCTTCGGGATGCCCCCTATGCAAACGCTACGGTGGCTCAGAGTGGCCAAAAGACCTCGGAGTGCGTTCGCTGTGGGTTGGGTTTGTATTGCCTCCCAGTATGGCCCAGTATGACCCAGTATGGCCCAGTAAAGCTTCTGCGGCTGGTTATAGGGTAATATTGCCTCCCAGTATAGCCCAGTATGGCCCCAGTAAACCTCCTGCCGCTAGTTATGGGGTATGGCTGTCCCCCAGTATAGCCCAGTATAGCCCAGTATGGCCCAGTATATCCCAGTATGGCCCAGTAAGGCTCGTGCAGCTGGTTATGTGGTACAGATGCCTCCCAGTATGGCCCAGTATAGCCCGGTATGGCCCAGTACATCCCAGTATGGCCCAGTAAGCCTCCTGCAGCAGTGTAGGGGGTGTTTGGTGTCCCCCAGTATGTCCCAGTATAGTCCAGTGTGGCCCAGTAAGCCTCCTGCAGCTGGTTATGGGGTACAGGTGCCTCCCAGTATGGCCCAGTAAGCCCCCAGCAGCAGAGTATGGGGTGTTTGGGGTCTCCCAGTATGGCCCAGTATATCCCAGTATGGCCCAGTATATCCCAGTGTGGCCCAGTAAGCCTCCTGCAGCTGGTTATGGGGTACAGATGCCTCCCAGTATGGCCCAGTAAGCCTCCAGCAGCAGAGTATGGGGTGTTTGGGGTCTCCCAGTATGGCCCAGTATATCCCAGTGTGGCCCGGTAAGCCTCCTGCAGCTGGTTATGGGGTACAGATGCCTCCCAGTATGGCCCAGTAAGCCTCCAGCAGCAGAGTATGGGGTGTTTGGGGTCTCCCAGTATGGCCCAGTATATCCCAGTGTGGCCCGGTAAGCCTCCTGCAGCTGGTTATGGGGTACAGATGCCTCCCAGTATGGCCCAGTAAGCCTCCAGCAGCAGAGTATGGGGTGTTTGGGGTCTCCCAGTATGGCCCAGTATATCCCAGTGTGGCCCAGTATATCCCAGTGTGGCCCAGTAAGCCTCCTGCAGCAGGGTATGGGGTGTTTGGGGTCTCCCAGTATGTCCCAGTATATCCCAGTATGAACCAGTCCACCCCACAACTCCCCTGGGCTTCACTTGCCAGTGGCGCGAAAAAAGAGCCCGAAATGGTCAAATTCCTATTTTTAACCTTATTTTTTTCCCCCTATTTTTAACCTTTATTGTTGTTTTTGAGTTTCTCCTCCCCCCTCGGGGGCAGTGTTTTGGGCTAAAACGGGGTGTTTTTGGCCAAAAGCAGCTGCCCCAGGCAAATGAGGCCTTTTGGGGAAAAAAACAGGCGGTTTGGGTTAAAAATAGTGCTGAAAATCCCGGGTTGTTTTTCTCAGAATTTTATGTTTTGGTTGTTTTCAATTAAATTTTAGTTATTTTACCGAATTTGGTAAAATGTTGGGTATCTAATATAACAGAAATATAAAAATAATAGAACTAATAGAATTAATAATATAATTATTAATAGAATTATTATCAATAATAATTAATAAATATATAAAGTAATAATTTATAAATGTAAACACAATTTTATTTAAAAATATAAATAAAAAATAATAAAAAATATAATAATAAAGAAGAGCTTTTTCTGTGAAAAACGCTAATAAGAGCAAAAACATTTATTAAAATATGAAAAATAATTTTAATAAAAAGTATTTGTAAAATTTAACAAGGAAATGAAATGCATTATAAAAAATATTTAAAAGTATTTCTGATAATATAATTTAAATTGTTAAAAATATAATGTTTTATCATCTGCTAAGATGATAAAATAATAATAATTATAATGAAATTAATAATAAAATAATTTGAGCAAAATCACGAAAATAGCAGCTTTTGGGGCAAAAATAGCATTAATGTCGAATATAATACTAATGAAATTTCTAATAATTGGTGCATTTCTAATAAAATGAGCAATAAATAATATATAATAATATAATCAATATCAATAAAAATATCATATAATTAATTCTATTATTTTTAATCAATTTCATTATTTTAATAAATTTTATTATTTAAAATAGAATAAATTATAAACATTATGTTATTATAATATATAATATAATATATAAAATATATATGATAGATACATGTATAATGGTAAAAATAAAAATGAATATAAATATAAATATATGAATATGAATATAAATATAAATATAGATATAAATGTATTAATAAATATAATATAATATAAATATAAATATAAATATAAATATAAATATTTATTTATACTAAAAATCAGAATAAATAGCACCTACTTCTAATAATAGTGGTATTTTTACTAATAATCGTCATGTATTTCTAATAAAATAATGATAATATTAATCAAATCAAGATAATAGCAAAAAGTTCGTATTTCTTTAAAAAAACAATAAAGATAAATAAATAAGAACAAATATAATAATACAATTAAAAAGTCCGTGTTTCCAATAATTGTCATAATACCCAAATAGCGACAATTTTATTTTTTTATTCAAAAATATTTTTAATAAAATAAGAATTCCATAAAATAAGAATTCTAAGACATCCCTTATTTCCGCTGAAATTATTTACGAGGAAATACATTAATAAAATTAATAATTTTATTAATAAATTTAAAAGTATGATAGCACCAATTTCTGGTAAAATACGGATTAAATTTTTCTAATATTTCTAATAATACTAAATCTAATAAAATAGAAATAATATTTCTAATATTATCATTCTATGTCTATTATTTCATTAATAATAATAATAAATAATAATGATAATGGGATTATTTCTAATATAATGAAAGCAATGATTTCTTAAAAATAATAAATTAATAAGCGGTATTTCTAATAGTTTTAAAATAGCGAGTATTTCTTGAAATTAATAACAAAAGAGGTATTTCTAGTAATAATATCAAAATGTGTATTTCTTAAAAATAATAAAACACGTATTTCTAATAATGACAATTTTTAAATAGTCATTTCTTCAATAATAATAATAATTTGTAATAATAATTTTAAGGTAGCAAATATTTCATATGAAATAACAATAAAATACATAAATAAAAATAAATATTTTGTAAGACATTGGCAATTATGAGATAAAATAATAAAAATAAATTCGAATAAAATAATACAATTAAATTCGAATAAAACAATAAAAACAAACCCAAATAAAATAATTAAAAAATCAAATTAAAAAAATAATTCAAATAAAATAATAAAAATACCACTTTTAAGCAAAATTAACCAAAACCAGAAGAATCTGGGCCCCGAGGTGAGTTTTTGAGCTCGTCGCCTCCTTCTGAGGCCCGCCCGCGCCGTGGCCCCATTTTTCTGTCATTTCTCCCCAATTTGGGGTTTCCCCATCGCGCAGGTGCCCAGCCCGAAAATAGCCAGAATCGAAGCCGAAAGACCCAAAAATGCTTTTTTTTTTTGCACATTTCTTACTTTTTTTGCCAGCTGGGTGCTTAGAAATAAATCCATTCCCCCCCCGAAAGTTGCAATTTTCGTTAAATTTCTATTTTTTTTTTCCCAGGCACCTGCTAATTACGTTTTTCCCAACTTCCCCCGGAATTTGGGGTGATTACTCGATATTCGGTAAATTCGGAGCGTGTCATTTCCGATACTTTCCTGCCCACCTAAATTGCAGGATTTTGGTTAAAAATAGGATTGGGGCACTTTTTAATTAAATTAGTTGTAATTAAAAGTAGTTGTAATTGATCGTAATTAAATGGAAATCTAAATGCTGATGTAATTAAATAAAAGTAAATATATTTATCAGTATTTTTATCATAAGATATATTTGTAATAAAATATATTTTTAATCGAATATATTTATACTCGAATATATTCTTAATTAAGCTCCTTAATAGGCAAAGCTATTATTAATTTGATTGATAATTAGATTTATAATTATTTTATAATTATAATTACGATTTATAATTTATTATATAGTATATATACTATATAATAATACTATAATAATACTATAAATAATACTATATAGTATATATTGAATATATATAATTTATAAAAATATAATCATTTAAAAAGTATTTAAAAGCTAACAATTATAAAAGCTAATTTAAATATGTTATAATTCAATATATAGGTAATTTATGTTTAATTTATATATTATATTTATAACTTAATATACTTCTAATTAAATAATTTATAATTAAGCTATATTTCAATTAATTTATCATTATTGCAGATTTAATTAACTACAATTAAGTGCTTTTATAGTTTAACATATATATAAATTAATGTTTTTAATTTGTGATAATTCCATGTATTGTGAATTAAGTGTAGATATAATCAAACCCTTTTAATTAAATACATCGATTAATTTTTATAATTACACATCATGAATTATATATGATTAATTATATATTTAAGTATACATATTAATTGTATTCAATTATATTTATATTTAATTGTGATTTTTAATTATGTTTTTAATTAACCGTGTTTAAAATTAAATACTTCTGGCTGCCAAGTCAACCCTGACACGCACCTGCTGTGCCGGAGGTGGGGTGGGGTGGGGCTCATTTGCATATGCAAACGAGGGTGCCCCGCACTGCACGCAAATGAGGGGGGTGGGGCTTGCATGTATGCAAATGAGGGGAGCTTTGAAGGGTGGTGGTGGACCCACGGCGGGACCACAGAGTCCTCCAGCCCCATAGTGTGACCATAGTGTCCTCCAGCCCCATAGCAGTGCCCATAGGGTCCTCCAGCCCCATAGCGGTGACCACGGGGTCCCCCAGCCCCATAGTGGTGACCACGGCGGTCCTCCAGCCCCATAGCGGTGACCACGGGGTCCCCCAGCCCCATAGTGATCCTCCATGGAGGCCTTCAGCCCCATAACAGCGCTCATGGTGTCCACCAACCCCATAGAGGTTCTCCATGGAGTCCTCCAGCCCCCATAGCGGTGCCCGTAGGGTCCTCCAGCCACATATAGACTCCTCCAACCCCGAAGTCGTGCCCATAAGGTACTCCAGCCCCATAGCAGAGATATGAGAGGAGGAGGATGTCCTCAAAGTCCCCAGAGGAACCAACGACGGTCAGTGCGGCCTGCTGTAGGCCTCTGCCTTCACCTCACCCCGTCCAATACCCGTGACCTTCGAGTCCCTTCTCGGGCAGGTCAGGGGCTCCCTGACCTGGGAGCCCAATTCCCTTCACTGAGCCCAAATTCCCTTCATTAAACCCAAATTTCCTTCACTGAACCCCAAATCCCCTTCACTGAGCCCAAATCCCCTTCACTGAGCCCAAATTCCCCTACTTAAACCCAAATTTCCTTCACTGAACCCAAATTCCCTTCACTGAGCCCAAATCCCCTTCACTGAGCCCAAACTCCCTTCTCCAACCCCCAAATCCCCTTCCCTGAGCCCAAATTCCCTTCCCTGAGCCCAAATTCCCTTCACTGACCTCAATTCCCTCCACTGATCCCAAATTCCTTTCACTGAGCCCAAATCCCCTTTATTAAACCCAAATTCCCTACATTGAACCCAAATTCCCTTCACTAATACCCATGAATTTTGGCCCGTATGTTGACTTTTTAGGCAAATATGCAGATGTCTTTGCTTTGGACACGTTTTTTTTTTTTGTTTTTTTTGTTTTGTTTTGTTTTGTTTTTTTTTGCCAAAATACACGCAGATTTCGTCCCTTTACGGTTCTTTCTTGCAGCAACCACCGCAGAATGGGTTGAGTCTGCCCAGATTCGGCTCCAGCTGGGCCTTTTTATGTTCACCCAGCGATGGCTGGGCGGTGACTCTGCTCCTCCAGGTATGCCCCCAGGGCTCGGGCGGCCGAGACGTTGGACGGAGTCCGAGGGGGCCTCGTGAAGCCCGGGGGGTCCCTGACCCTGGTCTGCAGGCTCCGGATACACCTTCAGCAGCTTCGGCATCGGCATGGATGCGACAGGCGCCCGGGAAGGCGCTTGAATACGTTCGCAATATTAACAGCGGTGGTAGCACCAGACTACGCTGTCGGCGTGCAGGGACGCTTCACCATCTCCAGGGACAACGGGCAGAGCACGCTACACCCTGGCAGATGAACAGCCTCAAGGCCGAAGACCACCGCCACCTACTACTGCGCGAAAAGTGCTGATGGTTATGCTGGTCCTGGTACTGCTGAGATTGCTGGTGCTACTGGTGCTGGTGCTGCTGTGCTGCTGGTGCTGCTCCTTGTGGTGCTGGTCATGATGATGGTGCTGGAGATGTTAATATTGTCAGCCATCAACACCACCAGCACTACAACCACTCCAAGCACTACCAGCATAAGCTTTCGCGCAGTAGTAGGTGGCGGTGTCTTCGGCCTTGAGGCTGTTCATCTGCAGGGTGAGCGTGCTCTGCCCGTCGTTCCTGGAGATGGTGAAGCGTCCCTTCACCGCCGCGCGTAGTATGTGCTACCACCACTGCTGCTAATTTTCGAGCGCCTTCCCGGGTGCCTGTCGGATCCATCCCATGGGGTAGCTGCTGAAGGTGAAGCCGGAGGCCTTGCAGACCAGGGTCAGGGACCCCCGGGCTTCACGAGGCCCCCTCCGGACTCGTCCAACGTCTCAGCCGCCCGCAGCCCTGG
The DNA here is from genome assembly GCF_009769625.2 of Cygnus olor. Classification (NCBI taxonomy): domain Eukaryota; kingdom Metazoa; phylum Chordata; class Aves; order Anseriformes; family Anatidae; genus Cygnus; species Cygnus olor. The sequence continues at coordinate 83,353 of NW_024429096.1, read as the reverse complement.
GGAGGAAGGACAGAGAGCGGTGGGCTCAGCTGAGTTATTATGAAATAACTCAGAGCAATGAAATACCCCAAGGAGAAAATGCGATGAACCCCCATCCAGGCGCCTTCAAATATGCCCATCCCCAGCACCCCCACAGCACCCGGCGCCCCCTTCCCCTGCCCCATGAGTCCTCGGCCTCACGCCTTTGCCCTCCTCCTCCTCCTCCTGGCCGCCGTCCCAGGTAGGGCCCGGTCCCGCGGAGGCTGCCGGCGGCCCCGGCTCCCCACGGCCGTGCGGGGGCCCGTGCCGTGCGGCTGAGCCCACCGCTCTCTGTCCTTCCTCCCCAGGGCTGCGGGCGGCCGAGACGTTGGACGAGTCCGGAGGGGGCCGTGTGAGTCCTGGGGCGTCCCTGACCCTGGTCTGCAAGGGCTCCGGATACACCTTCAGCAGCTTCAGCATGGCATGGATCCGACAGGCGCCCGGGAAGGCGCTCGAGTTGGTGGCGAGTATTAACAGCGAGGGGTGGTAGCACATGGTACTTGCCGGCGGTGCAGGGACGCTTCACCATCTCCAGGAGCTACTGGTACAGCACGCTCACCCTGCAGATGAACAGCCTCAAGGCTGAAGACACCGCCACCTACTACTGCGCAAAATTTGCTTATACTGGTGGTATTTATGGTCATGCTGGCGAGATTGATGGTGCTGCTGGTGCTGCTGGCATTGTTCATGACCCAGGGAAAGGCTCCGACACAACTCATCCCGGCCACCAGCAGGTTCTCCACCCGCAGCTCTTCTCACGCAGCGCTGGGCTCTGGGGTCGTCGCTCCTGAGGCTTTCCACCCATGAAGCCCTCAGGCTGACGGATGTCGCCCTGGGCTTCTGCAGGGCTGGGCCATCAAGGGCCCAAACCCTCCTGAACAAGCAGCAGCTGACGTTGGACGAGTCCGGAGGGGGCCTCGTGAAGCCTGGGGCGTCCCTGACCCTGGTCTGCAAGGGCTCCGGCTTCACCTTCAGCAGCTTCGACATGGGATGGGTGCGACAGGCACCCAGGAAGGGGTTCGAGGCGGTCGCAGTTATTAGCAGTGATGGTACCACAAGATATCGTCGGCGGTGCAGGGACGCTTCACCATCTCCAGGAACAACGGGCAGAGCACGCTCACCCTGCAGATGAACAGCCTCAAGGCCGAAGACACCGCCACCTACTACTGCGTGAGAGCTGCTCACGGTAGTTATGGTTATGCTGCTGAGATTGCTGGTGCTGCTGCTGCTGGGGCTGCTGGTGATGTTCATGATGGTCCCGGTGATGCTAATGGTGTTGGGATCTTAATGGTGTTGGTGATGTTAATTCTGTTGGCGATGGTGATGTTGATGAAGGTGTTCATTCTGTTGATGATGGTCTCGGTGATCTTAATGGTGCTGGTGATGCTGACAGTTACATATTCGAGCACTATCACCACTCCAACCACTACCACCGTACTCACCATGTCTACCATCATGAAGATGGTGCTGGTGCTGGTCTTCATGATGTTGATGATGGTGCTGGAGATGTTAATATTGTCAGCCGTCAACACTACCAGCACTACCACCACACCAACCACTACCAGCGGATCTGGTACCATCATCAGCATCACGAAGACCATCACCGACACCATCATCATGACCAGCACCACAACCAATGTCACCAGCAGCACCAGCACCAGCAGCACCATCAGTCTCATCAGCACCACTACCACTACCAGCACATTTCGCGCAGTAGTAGGTGGCGGTGTCTTCGGCCTTGAGGCTGTTCATCTGCAGGGTGGCCGTGCTCTGCCCGTTGTTCTTGGAGATGGTGAAGCGTCCCTTCACCGCTGACGCGCAGCCTATCCAACTACTATCGCTGGTAATATCCGCGACGTATTCAAGTGCTTTCCCGGGCGCCTGTCGGATCCATCCCATGCTGAAACTGCTGAAGGTGTATCCGGAGCCCTTGCAGACCAGGGTCAGGGACGCCCCAGACTCACACGGCCCCCTCCGGTCTCGTCCAACGTCGCGGCCGCCCGCAGCCCTGGGGAGGAAGGACAGAGAGCGGTGGGCTCAGCCGCACGGCACAGGCCCCCGCATGGCCGTGGGGAGCCGGGCCGCCGGCAGCCTCCACGGGACCGGGCCCTACCTGGGACGGCGGCCAGGAGGAGGAGGAGGGCGAAGGCGTGAGGCTGAGGACTCATGGTGGGCAGGGGAAGGGGCGCCGGGTGCTGTGGGGACGCTGGGGACGGGCGCATTTGAAGGCGCCCTGAGGGCGTTCATCGCGTTTCCTCCTTGGGGTTTCATTGCCTTGAGTTATTTCATTGCCCTGAGTTACTTCATTGCCCTGAGTTACTTCATTGCCCTCAGTTATTTCATTGACTTGACTTCTTTCATTGCATTCCCTACAATGGGGTCGTTAATTGGGCTCCTTGAATTATTTCCTTGCTCCATTTCAGGAGCGCTCATCGTGTTTCCTTGTTGAGTTATTTCACTGCATTCCGTGCCAAGAACTCTGGACCCCGCAGGCTGAGCCCACCGCTCTCTGTCCTTCCTCCCCAGGGCTGCGGGCGGCCGAGACGTTGGACGAGTCCGGAGGGGGCCTCGTGAAGCCCGGGGGTCCCTGACCCTGGTCTGCAAGGGCTCCGGCTTCACCTTCAGCAGCTACGCCATGGAGTGGGTGCGACAGGCACCCGGAAGGGGCTCGAGTGGGTTGCGGGTATTGATAGCTATGGTGGCACAGACTACGCGTCGGCGGTGCAGGGACGCTTCACCATCTCCAGGAACAACGGGCAGAGCACGGCCACCCTGCAGATGAACAGCCTCAAGGCCGAAGACACCGCCACCTACTACTGCGCGAAAAGTGCTTGCAGTGGTTATGGTTATGCTGCTGATGGGACTGCTGGTGCTGCTGGTGCTGCTGCAGCCCGTACTGCTGCCATCGCTGTAAATACCCACGATGAATTGTACTCTGATGGACACCCTGCCTGTGGGCAGGACAATTCTTGCCCAAGGACTTTACAACACAGCACCTCTAGATCTGGTGCAAAAGAAACTGTGAAAGGGTAAAAGTGTATTCATAAAAATGTGAACAGTAAGACGATAAGAGGCCACGTGTCCCTCTGTTTGCGGTGTCCCAAACATCTCCAGCTTCAGCAGCTACAACATGAACTGGGTGCGACAGGCACCTGGGAAGGGGCTCGAATACGTCGCAGAAATTAGCTACGATGGTAGTGACACAGGCTACGCGCCGGCGGTGCAGGGACGCTTCACCATCTCCAGGAACAACGGGCAGAGCACGCTCACCCTGCAGATGAACAGCCTCAAGGCCGAAGACACCGCCACCTACTACTGCACGAAAAATGCTTACGGTGGTGGTGGTTGGGGTTATGCTGAACATATTGGAGGTGCTGGTGGTACTGGTGCTGCTCTTGATGTTGGTTGTGGTGCTGGTCACGATGATGGTGCTGGACTCGTTAAGACTGTCAGCCATCAACAGCACCAGCGCTATCACCACCCCAAACCACTAGCAGCATATCTTGCACAGTAGTAGGTGGCGGTGTCTTCGGCCTTGAGGCTGTTCATCTGCAGGGTGAGCGTGCTCTGCCCGTTGTTCCTGGAGATGGTGAAGCATCCCCACCACCGGCGCGTAGAATGTGCTACTACCATCCTTGCTAATATCTGCGACGTATTCAAGCCCCTTCCCAGGCGCCTGTTGCACCCAAACCATGAGGTAGCTGCTGAAGGTGAAGCCAGAGATGTTTGGGACTACCCATGCACTGCAGCAAGGTCTGCTTTACCCACACTATTGGAACATTTTGCTCCAGAAATTGAAATATTTTCCCATTTGTGGCCATCCTTGCCCCAAATAGAAGGACGCATTGCCTCTTATGCTTACTCTTGACCTCAGTATCGGCATGCTTTTGCCCTTTCATGGCTATTTTTGCCCCAAATACAGAGGTGTTTGGCTCTATATGCCCTCTTTGTCCCAAACATGAGCACTTGGCTCATTTTCAGGGGCACTGTGGCCCCACGATGGGGGTTCTTTGCCCTTTATGGATATTTTTGATGCAAATAATACACATTTCCTACTTTTTAACATGAATTTGAATGAAATTGGGGTGTTGATTATTATCCTGGCCACTTACGCACCTATCACATGGACTTTTTTCCTCCTTTCCCCTTTTTTCCCAGAATACTAGCATATTTTTAACACTTTGGGGCCAGCTGAGTCCAAAATGTGGGAATGTCTCCCACTTCTGGGCTAGAAACCCCAATTTTAGATATTTTTTGTGAGACATTCAGCACTCCCTGCAGTGCCCACCCAAGCATAGCCAGACAGATGTTTGTGTGTGGGCTATTTCTGGGCAGAAAATGAGTTATTTTGGTACTGCCTGAACCTCAGCAGCTGGAGCAGCCCCGAAACACGGCTGCTTTCTGTTTCCTGTGTCCATTTTAGAGAGATTGCAATTAAATTACTCAGCATTCATATTAAATAATCCATCCAATTAAATAATTCCATGTCACAAGTGATCAGGGATCACGATGAAATAACTCAAAGCACCCCATGAATTAGTGCATGGTAGAGAATTAAATGAGATGACGAAGAAACACAATGAATGCTTGTCAAAGATCAAAATGAATAATTCCACGTCTTATTAATTAGACATGGTAGAAAAAGCAACAAATCTCAAGTTTGTTGAGTTGTTTCTACTCAGCAAAGAAACACGATGAGTCCTGCTCAAGGAGCGCCATGAAAAATTCAGTGCATGCAATTAATGAGTGCGTGGCAGGGAATGCAACGACATAACGAGGAAACCGATGAGTGCCCCTGAAATGGAACAAGGAAAAAATCTAACGAGCCCAATTAATGAGCCCATCGTAGAGAATGTAATGAAAGAAGTCAAGTCAATGAAATAACTCCGGGCAATGAAATACCCCAAGGAGGAAAGGCGATGAATGCCCCTCAGGGTGCCTTCAAATGCGCCCGTCCCCAGCGTCCCCCACAGCACCCGGCGCCCCCTTCCCCTGCCCACCATGAGTCCTCAGCCTCACGCCTTCGCCCTCCTCCTCCTCCTCCTGGCCGCCGTCCCAGGTAGGGCCCGGTCCCGCGGAGGCTGCCGGCGGCCCCGGCTCCCCACGGCCATGCGGGGCCCGTGCCGTGCGGCTGAGCCCACCGCTCTCTGTCCTTCCTCCCCAGGGCTGCGGGCGGCCGTGACGTTGGACGAGACCGGAGGGGGCCTCGCGAAGCCCGGGGGTCCCTGACCCTGGTCTGCAAGGGCTCCGGCTTCACCTTCAGCAGCAACACCATGCTTTGGGTGCGACAGGCGCCTGGGAAGGCGCTTGAATTCGTTGCGGGTATTAGCTACAGTGGTAGTAGCACAGCCTACTCGCCGGCAGTGAAGGGACGCTTCACCATCTCCAGGGACAACGGGCAGAGCACGGTCACCCTGCAGATGAACAGCCTCAAGGCCGAAGACACCGCCACCTACTACTGCACAAAAGCTGCTGATAGTTGTGCTTGGAGTTATGCTTATGCGATTGGTGGTGCTGCTGGTGCTGCTGGCATTGTTCATGGCCCAGGGAAAGGCCCCGACACAACTCACCCCGGCCAGGAGCTCCAGCAGCACCATCAATATCTTCAGCAGTACCACCACCAGTCCAAGCACGTTTTGCGCAGTAGTAGGTGGCGGTGTCTTCGGCCTTGAGGCTGTTCATCTGCAGGGTGAGCGTGCTCTGTCCGTCGTTCCTGGAGATGGTGAAGCGTCCCTTCACCGCCGACGCGTAGTCTGTGCTACTACCACTGCTGCTAATTTGTGCGACGTACTCAAGCTCCTTCCCGGGCGCCTGTCGCACCCAAACCATGTGTAGCTGCTGAAGGTGTATCCGGAGCCCTTGCAGACCAGGGTCAGGGACGCCCCAGGACTCACACGGCCCCCTCCGGACTCGTCCAACGTCTCGGCCACCTGCAGCCCTGGGGAGGAAGGACAAAAAGTGGGCTCAGCCTGGGGGGTCCCTGACCCTGGTCTGCAAGGCCTCCGGATACACCTTCAGCAGCTACAGATGTATTGGATGCGACAGGCACCCGGGAAGGGCTTGAGGTCGTCGCAGCTATTACAGCGGTGGTAGCACATACTACGCGTCGGCGGTGCAGGACGCTTCACCATCTCCAGGAACGACGGACAGAGCACGCTCACCCTGCAGATGAACAGCCTCAAGGCCGAAGACACCGCCACCTACTACTGCACGAAAAATGCTTACGGTGGTGGTGGTTGGGGTTATGCTGAACATATTGGAGGTGCTGGTGGTACTGGTGCTGCTCTTGATGTTGGTTGTGGTGCTGGTCACGATGATGGTGCTGGACTCGTTAAGACTGTCAGCCATCAACAGCACCAGCGCTATCACCACCCCAACCACTAGCAGCATATCTTGCACAGTAGTAGGTGGCGGTGTCTTCGGCCTTGAGGCTGTTCATCTGCAGGGTGAGCGTGCTCTGCCCGTTGTTCCTGGATGGTGAAGCATCCCGCACCACCGGCGCGTAGAATGTGCTACTACCATCCTTGCTAATATCTGCGACGTATTCAAGACCCTTCCCAGGCGCCTGTTGCACCCAAACCATGAGGTAGCTGCTGAAGGTGAAGCCAGAGATGTTTGGGACTACCCATGCACTGCAGCAAGGTCTGCTTTACCCACACTATTGGAACATTTTGCTCCAGAAATTGAAATATTTTCCCATTTGTGGCCATCCTTGCCCCAAATAGAAGGACGCATTGCCTCTTATGCTTACTCTTGACCTCAGTATCGGCATGCTTTTGCCCTTTCATGGCTATTTTTGCCCCAAATACAGAGGTGTTTGGCTCTATATGCCCTCTTTGTCCCAAACATGAGCACTTGGCTCATTTTCAGGGGCACTGTGGCCCCACGATGGGGTTCTTTGCCCTTTATGTATTTTTTGATGCAAATAATACACATTTCCTACTTTTTAACATGAATTTGAATGAAATTGGGTGTTGATTATTATCCTGGCCACTTACGCACCTATCACATGGACTTTTTTCCTCCTTTCCCCTTTTTTCCCAGAATACTAGCATATTTTTAACACTTTGGGGCCAGCTGAGTCCAAATGTGGGAATGTCGTCCCACTTCTGGGCTAGAATACCCAATTTTAGATATTTTTTGTGAGACATTCAGCACTCCCTGCAGTGCCCACCCAAGCATAGCCAGACAGATGTTTGTGTGTGGGCTATTTCTGGGCAGAAAATGAGTTATTTTGGTACTGCCTGAAACCTCAGCAGCTGGAGCAGCCCCGAAACACGGCTGCTTTCTGTTTCCTGTGTCCATTTTAGAGAGATTGCAATTAAATTACTCAGCATTCATATTAAATAATCCATCCAATTAAATAATTCCATGTCACAAGTGATCAGGGATCACGATGAAATAACTCAAAGCACCCCATGAATTAGTGCATGGTAGAGAATTAAATGAGATGGCGAAGAAACACAATGAATGCTTGTCAAAGATCAAAATGAAATAATTCCACGTCTTATTAATTAGAACATGGTAGAAAAAGCAACAAATCTCAAGTTTGTTGAGTTGTTTCTACTCAGCAAAGAAACACGATGAGTCCTGGTCAAGGAGCGCCATGAAATAATTCAGTGCATGCAATTAATGAGTGCGTGGCAGGGAATGCAACGACATAACGAGGAACAATGAGTGCCCCTGAAATGGAACAAGGAAAAAATCTAACGAGCCCAATTAATGAGCCCATCGTAGAGAATGTAATGAAAGAAGTCAAGTCAATGAAATAACTCCGGGCAATGAAATACCCCAAGGAGGAAAGGCGATGAATGCCCCTCAGGGTGCCTTCAAATGCGCCCGTCCCCAGCGTCCCCCACAGCACCCGGCGCCCCCTTCCCCTGCCCACCATGAGTCCTCGGCCTCACGCCTTCGCCCTCCTCCTCCTCCTCCTGGCCGCCGTCCCAGGTAGGGCCCGGTCCTGCGGAGGCTGCCGGCGGCCCCGGCTCCCCACGGCCATGCGGGGGCCCGTGCCGTGCGGCTGAGCCCACCGCTCTCTGTCCTTCCTCCCCAGGGCTGCGGGCGGCCGCGACGTTGGACGAGACCGGAGGGGGCCTCGCGAAGCCCGGGGTCCCTGACCCTGGTCTGCAAGGGCTCCGGCTTCACCTTCAGCAGCAACACCATGCTTTGGGTGCGACAGGCGCCTGGGAAGGCGCTTGAATTCGTTGCGGGTATTAGCTACAGTGGTAGTAGCACAGCCTACGCGCCGGCAGTGAAGGGACGCTTCACCATCTCCAGGGACAACGGGCAGAGCACGTCACCCTGCAGATGAACAGCCTCAAGGCCGAAGACACCGCCACCTACTACTGCACAAAAGCTGCTGATAGTTGTGCTTGGAGTTATGCTTATGCGATTGGTGGTGCTGCTGGTGCTGCTGGCATTGTTCATGGCCCAGGGAAAGGCCCCGACACAACTCACCCCGGCCAGGAGCTCCAGCAGCACCATCAATATCTTCAGCAGTACCACCACCAGTCCAAGCACGTTTTGCGCAGTAGTAGGTGGCGGTGTCTTCGGCCTTGAGGCTGTTCATCTGCAGGGTGAGCGTGCTCTGTCCGTCGTTCCTGGAGATGGTGAAGCGTCCCTTCACCGCCGACGCGTAGTCTGTGCTACTACCACTGCTGCTAATTTGTGCGACGTACTCAAGGCTCCTTCCCGGGCGCCTGTCGCACCCAAACCATGGTGTAGCTGCTGAAGGTGTATCCGGAGCCCTTGCAGACCAGGTCAGGGACGCCCCAGGACTCACACGGCCCCCTCCGGACTCGTCCAACGTCTCGGCCACCTGCAGCCCTGGGGAGGAAGGACAAAAAGAGGGTGGGTCAGCCTGGGGGGTCCCTGACCCTGGTCTGCAAGGCCTCCGGATACACCTTCAGCAGCTACAGGATGTATTGGATGCGACAGGCACCCGGGAAGGGGCTTGAGGTCGTCGCAGCTATTAACAGCGGTGGTAGCACATTCTACGCGCCGGTGGTGCCGGGATGCTTCACCATCTCCAGGAACGACGGACAGAGCACGGTCACCCTGCAGATGAACAGCCTCAAGGCCGAAGACACCGCCACCTACTACTGCGTGAGAGACTATGGTGGTGGTTGGGCTCTTGATGGTGCTGGTTGTGGTGTTCATAGTGTTGGACATGTTGCTGGCGGTGCTCTTTATGATGATGGTGTTGGTGGTGTTGGTGTTGTTGCTTTTCATGATGATGATCACGGTGATGTTGGTGCTGGTGCTAGTGCTGTCGACAGTGATGGGGCTGAGAAGAGCTGTGGGTGGAGAACCCGCTGGTGGCCGGGGTGAGTTGTGTCGGGGCCTTTCCCTGGGCCATGAACAATGCCAGCAGCACCAGCAGCACCACCAATCGCATAAGCATAACTCCAAGCACCACTGTCAGCAGCTTTTGTGCAGTAGTAGGTGGCGGTGTCTTCGGCCTTGAGGCTGTTCATCTGCAGGGTGGTCGTGCTGTGCCCGTTGTTACTGGAGATGGTGAAGCGCCCCTTCACTGCCGGCGCGTAGACTGGGGTACTACCACTGCTGCTAATATGCACGACAAACTCGAGCCCCTTCCCGGGTGCCTGTCGCACCCATCCCATGGCGTTGCTGCTGAAGGTGAAGCCAGAGGCCTTGCAGACCAGGGTCAGGGACCCCCCAGGCTTCGCGAGGCCAATGTCTCAACTGCCCGCAGCCCTGGGGAGGAAGGACAGAGAGCAGTTGGCTAAGCCTGGGGGTGTTCTAGACCCTGGTCTCCAAGGGCTCCGGCTTCACCTTCAGCAACTACTACATGTATTGGGTGCGACAGGCACCCGGGAAGGGGCTCGAAAACGTCACAAAAATTAGCAAAGATGGTAGTGACACAAGGTACGAGGCGGCGGTGCAGGGACGCTTCACCCTCTCCAGGAACGACGGGCAGAGCACGCTCACCCTGCAGATGAACAGCCTCAAGGCCGAAGACACCGCCACCTACTACTGCGCGAAAGAAGCTGGTGGTTACAGTGGTGGTGCTGACGATATTGCTGGTGCTGCTCTTCCTGGTGCTGCTGGTGCTGGTGGTGCTGGTGATCTTGGTTCTGGTGCTGGTCATGATGACGGTGTTGGTGATGTTAATACTGTCAGCCATCAACACCACCAGCACTACCACCACACCAACCACTACCAGCTTCTTTCGCGCAGTAGTAGGTGGCAGTGTCCTCGGCCTTGAGGCTGTTCATCTGCAGGGTGAGCGTGCTCTGCCCGTTGTTCCTGGAGATGGTGAAGCGTCCCTTCACCGCCGACGCGTAGTCTGTGTAACTACCATCGCTGTAAATACTCGCGACGTATTCGAGCGCCTTCCCAGGTGCCTGTCGCATCCATCCCATGTAGTAGTCGCCGAAGGTGAAGCCGGAGGCCTTGCAGACCAGGGTCAGGGACCCCCCGGGCTTCACGAGGCCCCCTCCGGACTCGTCCAACGTCTCGGCCGCCCGCAGCCCTGGGGAGGAAGGACAGAGAGCGGTGCTCTATCGATAAAAAGGATCAGGTGCCTTATTATGTAATAACTCAAGGCAACGAAATACCCCAAGGATGAAACGCGATGAACGCCCCTCCCGGTGCCTTCAAATGCACCCGTCCCCAGTAACCCCACAGCACCCGGCGCCCCCTTCCCCTACCCACCATGAGTCCTCACGCCTTCGCCCTCCTCCTCCTCCTCCTGGCCGCCGTCCCAGGTAGGGCCCGGTCCCGCGGAGGCTGCCGGCGGCCCCGGCTCCCCACGGCTGTGCGGGGGCCCGTGCCGTGCGGCTGAGCCCACCGCTCTCTGTCCTTCCTCCCCAGGGCTGCGGGCGGCCGAGACGTTGGACGAGTCCGGAGGGGGCCGTGTGAGTCCTGGGGGGTCCCTGACCCTGGTCTGCAAGGGCTCCGGCTTTGACTTCAGCAGCTACAACATGCAGTGGGTACGACAAGCATCTGGAAAGGGGCTTGAGTTTGTCGCAAGTATCACCGACGGTAGTTATAGCACATATTACTCGCCAGCAGTGCAGGGACGCTTCACCATCTCCAGGGACAACGGGCACAGCACGCTCACCCTGCAGATGAACAGCCTCAAGGCCGAAGACACCGCCACCTACTACTGCGCGAAAGAAGCTGGTGGTAGTGGTTATGCTTATGATGCTAGGGTTGGTGGTGCTGCTGGTGCTGCTGGCATTGTTCATGGCCCAGGGAAAGGCCCCGACACAACTCACCCCGGCCAGGAGCTCCAGCAGCACCATCAATATCTTCAGCAGTACCACCACCAGTCCAAGCACGTTTTGCGCAGTAGTAGGTGGCGGTGTCTTCGGCCTTGAGGCTGTTCATCTGCAGGGTGAGCGTGCTCTGCCCGTTGTTCCTGGAGATGGTGAAGCGTCCCTTCACCGCTGGCGCGTAGGATGTGCTACTACCATCGTAGCCAATACCCGCGACCCACTCAAGCCCCTTCCCAGGTGCCTGTCGCACCCAAAGCATGGTGTAGCTGCTGAAGGTGTATCCGGAGCCCTTGCAGACCAGGGTCAGGGACCCCCCCGGGCTTCCTGAGGCCAATGTCTCAACTGCCTGCAGCCCTGGGGAGGAAGGACAGAAGAGTGGGGGGATCATCCTGGAGGATCCCTGACCCTGGTCTGCAAGGGCTCTGGCTTCACCTTCAGCAGCTACGCCATGGGATGGATGCCACAGGCACCTGGGAAGGGGCTCGAGTACGTCACGAGTATTAGCGAGAGTGGTAGTTACACATTCTACGCGCCAGCGGTGCAGGGACGCTTCACCATCTCCAGGAACGATGGGCAGAGCACGGCCACCCTCGTGATGAACAGCCTCAAGGCCGAAGACACCGCCACCTACTACAGCGCAAGACATGATCGTGCTCCTGGTAGTGCTGCTGCTGGTCATGGTGATGGTGATTTTGATGCTTACGGAGGCCTTAGTGGTGATGATGATGCTAGACATGATGATGCGAGAGAGTATGGTGGTAGTCCTTGGAGCGGTGATAGTGCTGGTGGTGTTGATGGCTGACTATTAACATCACAAAGACCATCATGAACATCACAAAGACCATCACCAACACCATATTCATGAGCAGTACCACAACCAATATCACCAGCAGCTCCAGCACCAGCAGCACCATCAATCCCACTAGCAGCAGTACCACAACCACTATCAGCACGTTTCATGCAGTAGTAGGTGGCGGTGTCTTCGGCCTTGAGGCTGTTCATCTGCAGGGTGGTCGTGCTCTGCCCGTCGTTCCTGGAGATGGTGAAGCGTCCCTGCACCGCCGGCGCATATTTTGTGTAACTACCAGTGTTGTCAATACTCGCGACGTATTCGAGCGCCTTCCCGGGTGCCTGTCGCACCCATTCCATGCTATAGCTGCTGAAGGTGTATCCGGAGCCCTTGCAGACCAGGGTCAGGGACCCCCCGGGCTTCACGAGGCCCCCTCTGGACTCATCCAACGTCTCAGCTGCCCGCAGCCCTGGGGAGGAAGGACAGAGAGCGGTGACAGAAGCCCGGGGGGTCCCTGACCCTGGTCTGCAAGGGCTCCGGCTATGACTTCAGCAGCTACAGCATGTACTGGGTGCGACAGGCGCCAGAGAAGGTGCTCGAGGCGGTTGCAGCTATTAGCTACGATGGTAGTAGCACACAGTATTCTCCGGTAGTGCAGGGATGCTTCACCATCTCCAGGAACAACGGGCATAGAGCGCTCACTGTGCAGATGAGCAGCCTCAAGTTCGAGGACACCGCCACCTACTACTGCGCGAAACGCCTTAGAGGTTATACTACGGCTGATGCTGATGGCATTGATTGTGCTGCTGCTGTTGGTTACATTGGTGGTGTCCGTGATGTTCACGATGGTGTTGGTGATGTTGCTGGTGCTGGTCATCTTGGTGCTACTGTTGGTGATTCTGCCCTCGAGCACGGCACAAGGGAAGGGCTTCAGCACAAATTGCCCTGCCCACAAGCAGGTCTCCAGCACCACCACCAACGTGAGCAGCTTTCGTGCAGTAGCAGGGCTGTGGGCAGCCATGATACTGGACAAGTCCGGAGGGGGCCTCGTGAAGCCCGGGGGGATCCCTGACCCTGGTCTGCAAGGCCTCCGGCTTCACCTTCAGTGGCTACTACATGTAGTGGGTACAACAGGCACCCGGGAAAGGACTTGAGTTCGTCGCACTTATTAGCAGCAGTGGTAGTACCACAGCCTACGCACCGGCAGTGCAGGGACGCTTCACCCTCTCCAGAAACAATGGGCAGAGCACGGCCACCCTGCAGATGAACAGCCTCAAGGCCGAAGACACCGCCACCTACTACTGCGCGAGAGCTGCTGGTAGTGGTTGCTGCGGTGATAGCGCTGGTGGTGTTGATGGCTGACAATGTTAACATCACCAACACCATCATCATGACCAGCATCACAACCAATGTCACAAGCAGCACCAGCACCTGCAGCACCAGCAATGATTGCACCGGCACCACCACCAGCATCAGCACTTTTCGCGCAGTAGTAGGTGGCGGTGTCTTCGGCCTTGAGGCTGTTCATCTGCAGGGTGGCCGTGCTCTGCCCGTCGTTTCTGGAGAGGGTGAAGCGTCCCTGCACTGCCGACGTGTACCATATGCCACTACTACCACTGTTAATAGTGGCGACCCACTTGAGCCCCTTTCCAGACACCTGTCGCACCCAGTAAATGGTGTCACTGCTGAAGGTGAAGCCGGAGCCCTTGCAGACCAGGGTCAGGGACGCCCCAGGACTCACACGGCCCCCTCCGGACTCGTCCAACGTCTCGGCCGCCCGCAGTCCTGGGGAGGAAGGACAGAGAGCGGTGGGCTCAGCCGCACGGCACGGGCCCCCGCACGGCCGTGGGGAGCCGGGGCCGCCGGCAGCCTCTGCGGGACCGGGCCCTACCTGGGACGGCGGCCAGGAGGAGGAGGAGGAGGGCGAAGGCGTGAGGCTGAGGACTCATGGTGGGCAGGGGAAGGGGGCACCGGGTGCTGTGGGGATGCTGGGGACGGGCGCATTTGAAGGCGCCCTGAGGAGCGTTCATTGTGTTTCCTCCTTGGGGTATTTCATTGCCTTGAGTTATTTCATTGCCCTGAGTTACTTCATTGCCCTGAGTTACTTCATTGCCCTGAGTTATTTCATTGACTTGACTTCTTTCATTGCATTCCCTACAATGGGGTCGTTAATTGGGCTCCTTGAATTATTTCCTTGCTCCATTTCAGGAGCGCTCATCGTGTTTCCTTGTTGAGTTATTTCATTGTATTCCCTGTCAAGAACTCTGGACCCCGCAGGCTGAGCCCACCGCTCTCTGTCCTTCCTCCCCAGGGCTGCGGGCGGCCGAGACGTTGGACGAGTCCGGAGGGGGCCTCGTGAAGCCCGGGGGGTCCCTGACCCTGGTCTGCAAGGCCTCCGGCTTCACCTTCAGCAGCTACCAAATGCAGTGGGTGCAACAGGCACCCGGGAAGGGGTTCGAATACATCGCAAATATTAACAGCGATGGTAGTTACACAAACTACGCGTCGGCGGTGCAGGGACGCTTCACCATCTCCAAGAACGACGGGCAGAGCACGCTCACCCTGCAGATGAACAGCCTCAAGGCCGAAGACACCGCCACCTACTACTGCGCGAGAGACAGCGGTGGTGCTGGTGCTGCTCCTGGTGCTGGTTTCATTGATGGAGATCCTCGAGGGTCACCTCCTCCAAGCTCGGCCGCGATGCGTTGCTGCAAAGAGGAAGTCAGGCAACGATGCCAGGAGGTCCGCGTGGAGGAACGTGGAGCTCCTGGCCAAAGTCAGACACAAAAGGAAGCCTACAGGGGGTGGAAGGACATGGGAGGAACACCGAGCTGTTGTCTGAGCATCCCAGCATGAAGTTGGGAACCCAAATGGCCCACTGGAGTGGTCAGGGATGACAAGGACAATGTGAAGGTCTTCTGTGAGGACATCGGTGACAAAAGGAGGACCGGGGGAACGTTGGATCACTGCTGAAGGAGGCCGGGACCTGATGGGGCAGGGTGTGGAGAAGGCTGAGGTCTGAATGCCTCCTTTACCTCGGCCTTCTCCAGCAAGACCGGCCTTCAGGAATCCCATGGAGAAAGCCTGGAGAATCGGAGGTGTTCCAGTGCTGGGAGAGGACCAAGACAAGGAACACTTGAGGTGGACATCCACCAGTCCCAACTGTCGATGAGTCCGTTGGCTCCCTCAGGACCCACAGGTGCTGAGAGACCCGGAAAAGGCCTCACGAGGCTGCTCTCCATTGTGGGCCAGTCCCGGTGATTACACGACAACACGATTAACAACACGATTAACATCACCAACACCATCATCGTGACCGGAATCACCATCAACATCACCAGCAGCACCAGCACCAGCAGCACCAGCAGCACCACCAATATCTTCAGCACCACCACCACTACCAGCACCTTTCGTGCAGTAGTAGGTGGCGGTGTCGTCGGCCTTGAGGCTGTTCATCTGCAGTGTGACCGTGCTGTACCAGTAGCTCCTGGAGATCGTGAAGCATCCCGGCACCACCGGCGTGTAGCCTGTGCTACTACCATCCTTGTAAATACCCACGGTGAACCTGAGCCCTTTCTCGGGTGACCGTGCCATGCAGCTGAGCCCACCGCTCTCTGTCCTTCCTCCCCAGGGCTGTGGGTGGCCAAGATGTTGGATGAGTCCGGAGGGGGCCTCGTGAAGCCCGGGGGGTCCCTGACCCTGGTCTGCAAGGGCTCCGGCTTCACCTTCAGCGACTACAGCATGTATTGGGTGCGACAGGCGCCCGGGAAGGGGCTCGAGGAGGTCGCAGCTATTAGCTACGATGGTAGTAGCACATGGTACACGCCGGCGGTGCAGGGACGCTTCACCATCTCCAGGAATGACGGGCAGAGCACGGCCACCCTGCAGATGAACAGCCTCAAGGCCGAAGACACTGCCACCTACTACTGCGGGAAACATGCTGGTAGTGGTGGTTGTGGTTATGCTGGTGAGATTGATGGTGGTGGTGGTGCTGCAGGCACCGTGCACACCCCAGGGAAAGGCCCCGACACAACTCACCGCAGCCACCAGCAGGTTCTCCACCCGCAGCTCTTCTCAGCACCGTCACTATCGACAGCGCCACCACCAGCACCAACACCACCATGACCATCATCATGAAGAGCACCAACACCAACACCACCAACACCATCGTCATAAAGAGCACCAACATCAACATGACCAATACTGTCAACACCGCCACCAGCACCATCAAAAGCCTGACCACCACCATAATCTCTCGTGCAGTAGTAGGTAGCGGGGTCGTCAGCCTTGAGGCTGTTCATCTGCAGGGTGAGCGTGCTCTGCCTGTTGTGCTTGGAGAGGGTGAAGCGTCCCTGCACTGCCGGTGCGTACCATGGGCTACTACCATCGCTGTAAATACTCGCGACCCACTCGAGCGCCTTCCCGGGTGCCTGTCGGATCCATCCCATGGGGTAGCTGCTGAAGGTGAAGCCGGAGCCCTTGCAGACCAGGGTCAGGGACCCCCCGGGCTTCACGAGGCCCCCTCCAGACTCGTCCAACGTCTCAGCCGCCCGCAGCCCTGGGGAGGAAGGACAGAGAGCGGTGGGCTCAGCTGAGTTATTATGAAATAACTCAGAGCAATGAAATACCCCAAGGAGAAAATGCGATGAACCCCCATCCAGGCGCCTTCAAATATGCCCATCCCCAGCACCCCCACAGCACCCGGCGCCCCCTTCCCCTGCCCACCATGAGTCCTCAGCCTCACGCCTTTGCCCTCCTCCTCCTCCTCCTGGCCGCCGTCCCAGGTAGGGCCCGGTCCCGCGGAGGCTGCCGGCGGCCCCGGCTCCCCACGGCCGTGCAGGGGCCCGTGCCGTGCGGCTGAGCCCACCGCTCTCTGTCCTTCCTCCCCAGGGCTGCGGGCGGCCGAGACGTTGGACGAGTCCGGAGGGGGCCGTGTGAGTCCTGGGGCGTCCCTGACCCTGGTCTGCAAGGGCTCCGGCTTCACCTTCAGCAGCTACAACATGTATTGGGTGCGACAGGCACCCGGGAAGGGCTCGAGTGGGTCGCGCTTATTACCAGCAGTGGTAGTGGCACATACTACGCGTCGGCGGTGAAGGGACGCTTCACCATCTCCAGTAACAATGGGCAGAGCTGGTGGTACTGATGGAGATGCTTCTTGTGGCCAGGAGAATTTGTGTCCAGGCCCTTTCCCTGTGCCATGCATGAGGGCAGCAGCACCATCAGCCTCATCAACATAACGATCTATATCAGCATGAGCAGCGCCTTCATCATCATCGACACCATCATCACATAGTAGCTCAGTGGGTAGTAGTGGTGATAGGAGGATGGTTGGAGTAGGTGACCTTGTAGGTCCTTTCCAAACTTGTGTTTTTATGAGTCCATGGTTCTATGATCATTATCAACACCGTCGACATCATCGACACCATGATAATTATTAATGCCATCAACATCACCGACAACAGCATCAAAGTTACCAACACCACCAATCTTACCGGAACCATCAATTTCACTGAAAGCATCATCACCTACACCTCTAACATCATCCATACCATCATCAACATCATCAACACCATCACCAACATCACCAGCAGCATCACCACCACCAGTGGCAGCACCACAACCCCAACCACTACCAGCACCTTTCGCACAGTAGTAGGTGGCGGTGTCTTCGGCCTTGAGGCTGTTCATCTGCAGGGTGAGCGTGCTCTGCCCGTTGTTCCTGGAGATGGTGAAGCGTCCCTTCACCGCCGACGCGTACCATGGGCTACTACCACCACTGTTAATTTCTGCGATGTACTGGAGCGCCTTTCCAGGCGCCTGTCGCATCCATCCCATGTAGTAGCTGCTGAAGGTGAAGCCGGAGGCTTTGCAGACCAGGGTCACGGACCCCACGGGCTGAGCCCACCGCTCTCTGTCCTTCCTCCCCAGGGCTGCGGGCGGCTGAGACATTGGACGAGTCCGGAGGGGGCCTCGTGAAGCCCGGGGGGTCCCTGACCCTGGTCTGCAAGGCCTCTGGCTTCACCTTCAGCAGCAACACCATGGGATGGGTGTGACAGGCACCTGGGAAGGGGCTCGAGTGGGTCGCAACTATTTGGAGCGATGGTAGCACACAGTATACGCCGGCGGTGCAGGGACGCTTCACCATCTCCAGGAACGACGGGCAGAGCACGCTCACCCTGCAGATGAACAGCCTCAAGGCCGAAGACACCGCCACCTACTACTGCGCGAAATGTGCTGGTAGTGCTTGGGGTGCTGCTGCTAGTGGGATTGATGGTGCTGCTGGTGCTGGAGCTGCTGGTGATATTGGTTGTGGTACTGCTCATGAATATGGTGTTGGTGATGGTCTTTGTGATGTTCATGATGGTCTTGGTGATGTTAATACTGTCAGCCATCAACACCACCAGCACTACAACCACTCCAAGCACTACCACTATAACCTTTCACGCAGTAGTAGGTGGCGGTGTCTTCGGCCTTGAGGCTGTTCATCTGCAGGGTGGTCGTGCTGTGCCCGTTGTCCCTGGAGATGGTGAAGCGTCCCTTCACTGCTGACGCGTACCATGTGCTACCACCGCTGTTAATATATGCGACCCACTCGAGCCCCTTCCCAGGCGCCTGTCACACCCACTGCATGTGGTAGCTGCTGAAGGTGAAGCCGGAGGCCTTGCAGACCAGGGCCAAGGACCCCCCGGGCTTCACGAGGCCCCCTCCGGTCTCATCCAACGTCGCGGCCGCCCGCAGCCCTGGGGAGGAAGGACAGAGAGCGGTGGGCTCAGCCGCACGGCACGGGCCCCCGCACGGCCGTGGGGAGCCGGGGCCGCCGGCAGCCTCCGCGGGACCGGGCCCTACCTGGGACGGCGGCCAGGAGGAGGAGGAGGAGGGCGAAGGCGTGAGGCCGAGGACTCATGGTGGGCAGGGGAAGGGGGCGCCGGGTGCTGTGGGGGACGCTGGGGACGGGCGCATTTGAAGGCACCCTGAGGGGCATTCATCGCCTTTCCTCCTTGGGGTATTTCATTGCCCGGAGTTATTTCATTGACTTGACTTCTTTCATTACATTCTCTACGATGGGCTCATTAATTGGGCTCGTTAGATTTTTTCCTTGTTCCATTTCAGGGGCACTCATCGTGTTTCCTCGTTATGTCGTTGCATTCCCTGCCACGCACTCATTAATTGCATGCACTGAATTATTTCATGGTGATCCTTGAGCAGGACTCATCGTGTTTCTTTGCTGAGTAGAAACAACTCAACAAACTTGAGATTTGTTGCTTTTTCTACCATGCTCTAATTAATAAGACGTGGAATTATTTCATTTTGATCTTTGACAAGCATTCATTGTGTTTCTTCGTCATCTCATTTAATTCTCTACCATGCACTAATTCATGGGGTGCTTTGAGTTATTTCATCGTGATCCCTGATCACTTGTGACATGGAATTATTTAATTGGATGGATTACTTAATATGGATGCTGAGTAATTTAATTGCAATCTCTCTAAAATGGACACAGAAAACAGAAAGCAGCTGTGTTTCGGGGCTGCTCCAGCTGCTGAGGTTTCAGGAAGTGTGAAAATAACTCGTTTTCTGCCCAGAAATAGCCCCCGCACAAACATTTCGCTGGCTATGCTTGGGTGGGCAGCGCTGAAGGTCTCAGCAAAAATTTCTCAAATTGAGGGTTTTTAGTCCAGAAGTGGGATGACATTCCCACATTTTGGACTCAGCTGGCCCCAAAGTGTTAAAAATATGCTAGTATTCTGGAATAAATGGAAAAAAGAGGAAAAAAATTTCTATGTGATAGGTGTGTAAATGGCAAGAATAATAATCAACACCCCAATTTCATTCAAATTCATGTTAAAAAGTAGGAAATGTGTATTATTTGCATCAAAAAATATCCATAAAGGGCAAAGAACCCCCATCGTGGGGCCACAGTGCCCCTGAAAATGAGCCAAGTGCTCATGTTTGGGACAAAGAGGGCATATAGAGCCAAACACCTCTGTATTTGGGGCAAAAATAGCCATGAAAGGGCAAAAGCATGCCGATACTGAGGTCAAGAGTAAGCATAAGAGGCAATGTCTCCTTCTATTTGGGGCAAGGATGGCCACAAATGGGAAAATACTTAATTTCTGGAGCAAAATGTTCCAATAGTGTGGGTAAAGCAGACCTCGCTGCAGTGCATGGGTAGTCCCAAACATCTCCGGCTTCACCTTCAGCAGCTACCTCATGGCATGGGTGCGACAGGCTCCTGGGAAGTGGCTTGAATACGTCGCAGATATTAGCAAGGATGGTAGTAGCACCTACAACTGCGCGAATGGTTATAGTGGTGGTTGGAGTGGCGATAGAGCTAGTAGTGTTGATGGCTGACAGTATTAACATCACCAGCACCATCATCATGACCAGCACCACAGCCAACAGCACCAGCAGCACCAACACCAGCAGCACCAGCACCAGCAGCACCAGCAATCTCATAAGCGTAACCACCACCACTGTAAGCATATTTCGCGCAGTAGTAGGTGGCGGTGTCTTCGGCCTTGAGGCTGTTCATCTGCAGGGTGGCCGTGCTCTGCCCGTCGTTCCTGGAGATGGTGAAGCGTCCCTTCACCGCCGACGCGTATTCTGTGTAACTACCACTGCTGTAAATACTCGCGACGAACTCAAGCGCCTTCCCGGGTGCCTGTCGCACCCAAAACATGGTGTAGTCGCTGAAGGTGTATCTGGAGCCCTTGCAGAGCAGGATCAGGGACACCCCAGGATTTACGAGGCCCCCTCTGGACTCCTCCAGTGTCATGGTCGTCCGCAGCCCTGGGGAGGAAGGACAGAGAGCGGGTACAGAAGCCCCGTGGGGTCCCTGACCTTGGTCTGCAAGGGCTCTGGCTTCACCTTCAGCAGCTACAGCATGCACTGGGTGCGAAAGGCGCCCGGGAAGGGGCTCGAGTGGGTCGCGGGTATTCAGAGCGATGGTAGCACATGGCATGAACCCATAATGAGCAGTGGTAGCACAGCCTACACGCCGGCGGTGCTGGGATGAGCTGTGTCGGGACCTTTCCATGGGCCGTGGATGAGGCCAGCAGCACCAGCAGCACCATCAATCCAACCAACAGCAGTACAACCACTACAAGCATAACTTCTCGTGCAGTAGTAGGTGGCGGTGTCTTCAGCCTTGAGGCTGTTCATCTGCAGGGTGACCGTGCTCTGCCCGTCGTTCTTGGAGACGGTGAAGCGTCCCTTCACCGCCGACGCGTAGTTTGTGCTACTACCACTGTTGCTAATACTTGCGACGTACTCGAGCCCCTTCCCAGGTGCCTGTCGCACCCAAAGCATGGCGTTGCTGCTGAAGGTGAAGCCGGAGGCCTTGCAGACCAGGGTCAGGGACCCCCCAGGCTTCACGAGGCCCCCTCCGGACTTGTCCAGTATCATGGCTGCCCACAGCCCTGCTACTGCACAAAAGCTGCTCACGTTGGTGGTGGTGCTGGAGACCTGCTTGTGGGCAGGGCAATTTGTGCTGAAGCCCTTCCCTTGTGCCGTGCTCGAGGGCAGAATCACCAACAGTAGCACCAAGATGACCAGCACCAGCAACATCACCAACACCATCGTGAACATCACGGACACCACCAATGTAACCAGCAGCACCAGCAGCACCAATTTCACTAGCATCAGCCGTAGTACAACCACCGGCACCACCTATTGCGCAATAGTAGGTGGTGGTGTCTTCGGCCTAGAGGCTGTTCATCAGCAGGATGAGCATGCTCTGGCGTTGTCCTTGGAGATGGTGAAGCGTCCCTCCACCGCCGGAGCGTAGCTTGTCCAAAAACCATCGCTGGTAATACGTGCGACATACTCGAGCCCTTTCCCGGGGGCCTGTCGCACCCACATCATGTTGTAGCTACTGAAGGTGAAGCCGGAGATGTTTGGGACCATCCAGGGACTGCAGTGAGCTCTGAGGAGATGAGATGTGGTGTCGGATGGGCACACGGCAGCAGGAGCTGGTTGGGAAGGGAGATGTGGAGGTGCTGGGTGGCACCAAGCACGGTGCTCGGGTTCTCTGAGTGCAGAGGGGGCCTCGTGAAGCCTGGGGGTTCCTGACCCTGGTCTGCAAGGCCTCCGGCTTCACCTTCAGCAGCTACCTCATGATGTGGGTGCGACAGGCACCCGGGAAGGGGCTCGAATTCGTCGCGGGTATTAGCGGCAGTGGTAGTTACACATACTACGCGTCGGCGGTGAAGGGGCGCTTCACCATCTCCAGGAACAACGGGCAGAGCACGCTCACCCTGCAGATGAACAGCCTCAAGGCCGAAGACACCGCCACCTACTACTGCGCGAAATATGCTTACTGTGGTGGTGGTTACGCTTATGAGATTGCTAGTGCTGCTGATGCTGGTGCTGCTGGTGCTGCTGGCTGTGGTGCTGGTCATGATGATGGTGCTGGTGATGTTAATATTGTCAGCCATCAACACCACCAGCACTATCACCACACCAACCACTGCTATAAACTTTCGCGCAGTAGTAGGTGGCGGTGTCTTCGGCCTTGAGGCTGTTCATCTGCAGGGTGGCCGTGCTCTGCCCGTCGTTCCTGGAGATGGTGAAGCGTCCCTTCACCGCCGACGCGTAGTATGTGCTACTACCACTGCTGTAAATACTCGCGACAAACTCAAGCGCCTTCCCGGGTGCCTGTCGCACCCAAAACATGGTGTTGTCGCTGAAGGTGTATCCGGAGCCCTTGCAGACCAGGATCAGGGACACCCCAGGATTTACGAGGCCCCCTCTGGACTCCTCCAGTGTCATGGTCGTCCGCAGCCCTGGGGAGGAAGGACAGAGAGCGGGTACAGAAGCCCGGGGGGTCCCTGACCTTGGTCTGCAAGGGCTCTGGCTTCACCTTCAGCAGCTACAGCATACACTGGGTGCGAAAGGCGCCCGGGAAGGGGCTCGAGTGGGTCGCGGGTATTCAGAGCGATGGTAGCACATGGCATGAACCCGTTATGAGCAGTGGTAGCACAGCCTACACGCCGGCGGTGCTGGGATGAGCTGTGTCGGGACCTTTCCATGGGCCGTGGATGAGGCCAGCAGCACCAGCAGCACCATCAATCCAATCAACAGCAGTACAACCACTACAAGCATAACTTCTCGTGCAGTAGTAGGTGGCGGTGTCTTCGGCCTTGAGGCTGTTCATCTGCAGGGTGAGCGTGCTCTGCCCGTTGTTCCTGGAGATGGTGAAGCGTCCCTTCACCGCCGACGCGTAGTATGTGCTACCACCGCTGTTAATAGCTGCGACGTATTCAAGCCCCTTCCCAGGTGCCTGTCGCACCCAATACATGCTGTAGCTGCTGAAGGTGTATCCGGAGGCCTTGCAGACCAGGCTGAGCCCACTGCTCTCTGTCCTTCCTCCCCAGGGCTGCGGGTGGCCGAGACATTGGGCGAGACCAGAGGGGGCCGTGTGAGTCCTGCGGGGTCCCTGACCCTGGTCTGCAAGGCCTCCGGCTTCACCTTCAGCAGCGTCAGCATGAGATGGATCTGACAGATGCCCGGGAAGGGGCTCGAGTTGGTCGCGCGTATTAACAACGATGGTAGTTACACAGAGTACGCGCCGGCGGTGAAGGGACGCTTCACCATCTCCAGGAACAACGGGCAGAGCACGGTCACCCTGCAGATGAACAGCCTCAAGGCCGAAGACACCGCCACCTACTACTGCACGAAACGTGATAGCAGTGCGAGCTGGGGTCACACTGGTGAGATTGATGGTGCTGCTGGTGCTGCTGGTATTGTTCATGGCCCAGGGAAAGGCCCCAACACAACTCATCCCGGCCACCAGCAGGTTCTCCACCTGCAGCTCTTCTCACGCAGCACTGGGTTCTGTGATCGTTGCTCCTGAGGCTTTTCACCCATGAAGCCCTCAGGCTGATGGATGTCGCCCTGGGCTTTTGCAGGGGTTGGGCCATCAAGTGCCCAGGATCCTGCCGGAGAACCTCTTGATGGATGGGCGGGAGGGGCGGAGGGTGATGGAGGTTGGCCAATGGATGAAGGGTGGTCATAAAACAAAACAAAATGAAATGGTGATGGTGGTGAAGACCCCAGAATCCATGTCCAAGGTCCTTCCCTGTGCTCTGCATGAGGCCATCAGCACCACCAGAAGCAGCATCAATACGATAACCAGCACCACCAGCATAACCACTAGCAGCTCTCGCGCAGTAGTAGGTGGCGGTGTCTTCGGCCTTGAGGCTGTTCATCTGCAGGGTGGCCGTGCTCTGCCCGTTGTTCCTGGAGATGGTGAAGCGTCCCTTCACCGCTGGCGCGTATCTTGTGGTACTACCACTGGTGCTAATACTCGCAACCCACTCAAGCGCCTTCCCGGGCGCCTGTCGCACCCAGTTCATGCCGACGCTGCTGAAGGTGTATCCAGAGGCCTTGCAGACCAGGGTCAGGGACGCCCCAGGCTTCACAAGGCCCCCTCCGGACTCATCCAACATCAGCTGCTGCTTGTCCAGGAGGATCCTGGGCCCTTGATGGCCCAGCCCTGCAGAAGCCCAGGGCGACATCCGTCAGCCTGAGGGCTTCATGGGTGGAAAGCCTCAGGAGTGACAACCCCAGTGCCCAGCGCTGCGTGAGAAGAGCTGCGAGTGGAGAACCTGCTGGTGGCCGGGATGAGTTGTGTCGGGGCCTTTCCCTGGGCCATGAACAATGCCAGCAGCACCAGCAGCACCACCAATCTCACCAGCATGACCATAAGCACCACCATAACCACCAGCAGCTTTCGCGCAGTAGTAGGTGGCGGTGTCTTCGGCCTTGAGGCTGTTCATCTGCAGGGTGAGCGTGCTCTGCCCGTTGTTCCTGGAGATGGTGAAGCGTCCCTTCACCGCCGGCGCGTAGGATGTGCCACCACCGCTAATAGCTGCGACGACCTCGAGCCCCTTCCCGGGTGCCTGTCGCACCCAATACATGCGGTAGCTGCTTCTACCTTCAGCGACTATGACATGCAGTGGGTGAGACAGGCGCTCGGGATGGGGCTCAAGTGGGTTGCTAGTATTTGGAGTGGTGATAGTAGCACATTGTCACACTGGAGATGAACAGCCTCAAGGCCAACGACACCACCACCTACTACTGCGTGAGGGAGTATGCTGGTAGCGGTTGGAGCAGTGATGGTGCTGGTGGTGTTGATGCCTGACTATATTAACATCACCAAGACCATGACGAACAACACAAAAACCATCACCAACACCATCATCATGACCAGCACCACAACCAACATCACCACCAGCACCAGCACCAGCAGCACCAGCAATGATTGCACCAGCACCACCATCAGCAGTTTTCGCGCAGTAGTAGGTGGCGGTGTCTTCGGCCTTGGGGCTGTTCATCTGCAGGGTGAGCGTGCTCTGCCCGTTGTCCCTGGAGATGGTGAAGCGTCCCTCCACCGCCGGCGCGTAGCCTGTCCAACTACCATCACTGGTAGTACCCGCGACGTACTCGAGCCCCTTCCCGGGGGCCTGTCACACCCACATCACGTTGTAGCTACTGAAGGTGAAGCCAGAGATGTTTGGGATCATCCAGGGACTGCAGTGAGCTCTGAGGAGATGAGATGTGGTGCCGGATGGGCACATGGCAGCAGGAGCTGGTTGGGAAGGGAGATGTGGAGGTGCTGGGTGGCACCAAGCACAGTGCTCGGGTTCTCTGAGTGCAGAGGGGGCCTCGTGAAGCCTGGGGGTTCCCTGACCCTGGTCTGCAAGGCCTCCGGCTTCACCTTCAGCAGCTACCTCATGATGTAGGTGCGACGGGCACCCGGGAAGGGGCTTGAGTACGTCGCGGGTATTGAGAGCGATAGTAGTTGGACAGGCTACGCGTCGGCGGTGAAGGGGCGCTTCACCATCTCCAGGAACAACGGGCAGAGTACGCTCACCCTGCAGATGAACAGCCTCAAGGCCGAAGACACCGCCACCTACTACTGCGCGAGAGCTGCTAGTGGTTATACTGCTGGTGCTGCTTATTGTATTGATACTGCTTCTGGTGTTGCCTTGGACGTGCGTTTTGGGGTCTCCACCACTATCACCATTTTATTTCCTTTTTTTCATGACCACCCTTCACCTATTGGCCAACCTCCATCACCCTCTGCCCATCCAGCCCATCCATCAGGAGGTTCTCCAGGAGGGTCCTGGACCCTCGATGGCCCAACCCCTGCAAAAGCCCAGGGCGACATCCATCAGCCTGCGGGCTTCATGGGTGAAAAGCCTCAGGAGCAACGACCCCGGAGCGCAGCGCTGCGTGAGAAGAGCTGCGGGTGGAGAACCTGGTGGTGGCCGGGATGAGTTGTGTCGGAGCCTTTCCCTGGGCCATGAACAATGCCAGCAGCACCAGCAGCACCACCAATCCCACCAGTGTGACCCCAACTAGCACTGCTATCACATTTCGCGCAGTAGTAGGTGGCGGTGTCTTCGGCCTTGAGGCTGTTCATCTGCAGGGTGAGCGTGCTCTGCCCGTCGTTCTTGGAGATGGTGAAGCGTCCCTTCACCGCCGGCGCGTAGCCTGTGGTACCATCGCTCCTAATACCTGCGACCGCCTCGAGCCCCTTCCCGGGCGCCTGTCGTGCCCATCCCATGCTGACGCTGCTGAAGGTGAAGCCGGAGCCCTTGCAGACCAGGGTCAGGGACACCCGGCTGCAAGGTTGGGGCACGGAGCAGAAAATCTGGGCTTATTTCAGAACCTTGGGGTCAATGGAATGAGTTGGGCTCACCAAATGATTTGGGGTGTAATGCCAGGGATTTGGGTGATCAGGATGACCGATGTGACCAGCACCATCAACATCACCAGCACCATCAACATCACCACCGCCGCCATCAATACCAACACCGTCAACATCACCAGCACCATCGTCAACATCCCCACCACCACCAAAGTAACCAGCACCAGCAGCACCACCAGTGCCACTACTATCAGCTGTAGTATAACCACCAGCACCACCCCTCGTGCAGTAGTAGGTGGCGGTGTCTTCGGCCTTGAGGCTGTTCATCTGCAGGGTGACCGTGCTCTGCCCGTTGTTCCTGGAGATGGTGGAGCGTCCCTTCACCGCCGACGCGTACCATGTGCTACTACCACCGCTGCTAATACCTGCGACCGCCTCGAGCCCCTTCCCGGGCACCTGTCGTGCCCATCCCATGCCGAAGCTGCTGAAGGTGTATCCGGAGCCCTTGCAGACCAGGGTCAGGGACCCCCCAGGCTTCACGAGGCCCCCTCCGGACTCGTCCAACGTCTCGGCCGCCTGCAGCCCTGGGCAACCTGGAGGAGCAGAGTCACCGCCCAACGATCGCTGGGTGAACATAAAAAGGCCCAGCTGGAGCCGAATCTGGGCAGATTCAACCCATTCTGCGGTGGCTGATGCAAGAAAGAACCGTAAAGGGCCAAAATGTTCATGTATTTTGGCAAAAAAAAACGTGTCCAAAGCAAAAGCATCTCCATATTTGCCTCAAAACTCAATATATGGGCCCAAACTCATGGATATTTGGGTGAAAAGTGGCCATCAAGTCAATGGGGAGAGCCTGGGTTTGGGCTTGGTGCAAGATGTT
The DNA here is from genome assembly GCF_009769625.2 of Cygnus olor. Taxonomy (NCBI): domain Eukaryota; kingdom Metazoa; phylum Chordata; class Aves; order Anseriformes; family Anatidae; genus Cygnus; species Cygnus olor. Next base: position 55,766 of record NW_024429096.1, on the reverse strand, counting down.
GGGCTCAGAGTAGGGAATTTGGGTTCAGTTAAGGGAATTTGGGTTCAGTGAAGGGAATTTGGGCTCAGTGGAGAGAATTTGGGCTCAGAGAAGGGAATTTAGGTTCATTGAAGGGAATTTGAGCTCAGGGAATTTGCCCCAAAGATGGGAATACTTTTGCCCCTTTGTCCTTTTGGACCCCAAATACAGGCATTTTTCTGAGCATTCAGACTCCAAAAGTAAAAGTATTTTCCCATTTCCAATCATCTTTGCTCCAGAGGGAGGCACGAGAGAGGGACACGTTGCCTATTGACCTCAGTAGGGGCATTTTTTGCCCTTTCATGTCTATTTTTGCCCCAAATATGGTTGTGTTTGGCTCTATATGCCTTCTTTGCCACAAAACATGAGTATTTGACTCATTCTGGGGGGCATTGTGGCCCCATGATGGGGGTTCTTTGCCTTTTATTGATATTTTTTGATTTAAATAATACACAATTCCTACTTTTTAACAATAATTTTCATCAAAATTGGATGTTTATTATTATTCTTGCCATTTACACACCTGTCACATGGATTTTTTCCTCTTTTTCCCATTTTTTCCAGAATACAAATATATTTTTAACATCTTTGGGCCAGCTGAGGCCAAAATGTGGGAATGTCATCCCACTTCTGGGCTGGAAACCCCCAATTTGAGAAGTTTTTGCTGAGACCTTCAGCGCTGCCTCGGGCACCCACCCAAGCGCAGCCAGCCAGGTGTCTGCGCGGGGGCTATTTCTGGGCAGAAAACGAGTTATTTTGGTACTGCCTGAAACCTCAGCAGCTGGAGCAGCCCCGAAACGTGGCCGCTTTCTGTTTTCTGGACCCATTTTTTGCCTCCACACCTGGGGCCGGGGGCGGGAAGGCGCCGTGGGCACAAAAGCTCCGTGCAGGGAGGGTGGAGCGTGCCGGGAAGATTTTAGGGGAGGAGGCTGCATGGGAGAGATTGCAATTAATTAATTACATGTCCATAAGTGATAATTGCATGGGAGAGATTGTAATTAAATAATTCAATATCCATAAGTGATGAGTGCATGGGAGGGATTGCAATTAAACAATTCAATGTCCATAAGTGATGATAATACAGTGGGAGAGATTGTAATTAATTAATTAATTACCTATCCATAAATGATAATTGCATGGGAGATATTGCAATTAATTAATTACACTTCCACGAGTGATAATTGCATGGGAGAGATTGCAATTACATAATTCAGTGTCCATAAATGATAATTGCATGGGAGAGATTGGAATTAAACAATTGAGTCTCCATAATTAATGAGCATATCACAGAGACTGCAATTAAATAATTAAGTTTCCATAAGTGATAACTGGATGGGAGAAATTGCAATTAATTAATTCCATGTCCATAAGTGATGATTGTATGGGAGAAATCACAATTAAATAATTCATTCTCAATAAATGATGATTACATGGTGAAAACTGCAATCAAATAATTAAATAATTTAATAATTAAATAATCAAACAATAAAACAACCAAATAACTAAATAATTAAATAAATAATTGATCGAATTATTAAATAATTAAATGGTTAAATGATTGAATGATTAAATAAATAAATAAATAAATGGTTAAATAATTAAGTGCTGAGCAGACACCAGAGGTTGCAATTAGATAATTCCAAGTCCTTGAGTAATGATTACATAGGAAAAAAAGTAATTAAATAATTTGTTCCCAATAAGTGTTGATTACATAAAAGAAATTGCAATTAAATAATTCATTATCCATAAGTGCTTAGTGCATGGGGGAAACTATAATTAAATAATTTATTCTCCATAATTGATGAGCAGGCTACAGAGATTGCAATTAAATAATTAAAGGTCTGTAAGTGATGATTGCATGGAAGAGAGTGCAATTAATTAATTCAGTGTCCATAAGTGATGATTGCATGGAAGAGGTTGCAATTAAATAATTCATTCCATGTAGGTGATGAGCTCCTGATTGCAATTAAAAACCTCCCTGCACATCTGCAATTAGGTCTGTGCAGAGACCGAAATTAAAAAACCCAGTCTGAGACACTGCAATTTGACGTGTGCACAGGATGAGGGCGCTGATGAGGCTGTAATTAATTAACTCATCAGGCAGAGGATGCAACGAAGTAATGCACACAAGCAATGAGCATGCGGAAATGATTTCAGTTAATTAATTAATCCAGTGCACAAAGGTAATGAGAAGATGGTGGGGATGATGAGTTCATGTCAAACATGACAAGGAAATAATTAGATGCACCCAATTAACGAGAGCACGGTGAAGATTACAACAAAATAACGAGGAAAGGCGATGAGTTCATGTCAAAGATTGCAATTAAATAATTCTGAGCACTCAATTAGTGATTGTGTAGTTGAAATTACAATGAAATAAGTCAACGAAGAAAAACAATGAGAGTTCATCAAAGATTACAATGCAATAAGTCAATGGTCCCAATTAATGAGTCCATTGTAGTTAATGTAATAAAATAACTCAATGGGGAAACATGATCAGTTCATGTCAAAGAATGCAATTAAATAATTAAACACGCACAATTAATTAGAACATGGTAGGGAATGCAATGAAAGAAGTCAACATGGGACCACGATGAGTTTATATTGAAGATTGCAACGAAATAATTGTGTGCTCAATTAGAGTCATAATGGAGATTAAAATTAAATAATTCAATGAGGAAACATGATAAATTCATGTCAAAGATTGCAATTAAAGAATTAAATGCACCCAATTAATTAGGATATGGTAGGGAATGCAATGAAATAACAATGGAACATGATGAGTCCATGCCAAGGCTGGCAATTAAACAACTCAGTGCGCCCAATTAACGCATGGCAGAGAGCGCAATGAAATGAATCAACGCGCTCAACTGTCGGGCGCCAATCAAGGATGGTAATTAAACATCTCGATGCGCGCCGCTAACGAGCGTGGCGCGAAACCCGGTCCCGGCCCCTCCCCACGAAACCGACCCCCCCCGCCTTGGAGCCCGCTCCCCATGCAAATACCCCCTCCGGGCGCCTTCAAATACGCCCGTCCCCAGCGTCCCCACAGCACCCAGCGCCCCCTTCCCCTACCCACCATGAGTCCTCACGCCTTCGCCCTCCTCCTCCTCCTCCTGGCCGCCGTCCCAGGTAGGGCCCGGTCCCGCGGAGGCTGCCGGCGGCCCCGGCTCCCCACGGCCGTGCGGGGGCCCGTGCCGTGCGGCTGAGCCCACCGCTCTCTGTCCTTCCTCCCCAGGGCTGCGGGCGGCCGAGACGTTGGACGAGTCCGGAGGGGGCCTCGTGAAGCCTGGGGGGTCCCTGACCCTGGTCTGCAAGGGCTCCGGATACACCTTCAGCAGCTATAGCATGGAATGGGTGCGACAGGCACCCGGGAAGGCGCTCGAATACGTCGCGAGTATTAACAGCGGTGGTAGCACATACTACGCGTCGGCGGTGAAGGGACGCTTCACCATCTCCAGGAACGATGGGCAGAGCACGCTCACCCTGCAGATGAACAGCCTCAAGGCCGAAGACACCGCCACCTACTACTGCGCGAAAAGTGCTGGTCACGGTGGCTCAGAGCCCATGCACGGCTGTCACAAAACCCACCACGGCAATATCTGCCCATCTGGAGCTCCAAGCGTGCCCAGAACCTTGCACCGTGCCTGAGTCTCATGAACCGTGCCCAAATTTCCTCCATGGTCTTGGTTTGAGGTTGAATTTTTTGCTACGTGTTCAGATTTACTGAACCGTGCCCAAGTTTCCTCAACAGCACCTAAATTTACTGAACCGTGCCCAAATTTCCTCAACAGCACCCAAATTTACTGAACCGTGCCCAAGTTTCCTCAATACCACCCAAAAGTTACTGAACCGTGCCCAAGTTTCCTCAACAGCACCCAAAATTACTGAACCGTGCCCACAGTCTTGATCTGAGTCCAAATTTCTCAGTTTGCCCACATTTGATGAACCAAGACCAAATTTCTGGAACCAAACCCGCAGTTTTGGTCTGAGTTCAAATTTCTCTCAATATGCTTAGATTCACTGAACCATACCCAAACTTCCTGAACTGAACCCGCAGTTTTGGTCTGAGTTTAAATTTCTTTCAATATGCTCAAATTTGCTGAACCATGCCCAAATTTCCTGAACCAAACCCGCAGTCTTGTTCTGAGTCCAAATTTCTCTCAGTGTGCCCAAATTTGCTGAACCATGCCCAAATTTACTGCACCCAACCCAAATTTCCTGCACTGAGCCAAAGGTCTTCAAATTTCTCTCAGTATGCTCAAATTTACTGAACCGTGCCCAAACTTTCTGAACTGAGCCCGCAGTTTTGGTCTGAGTTCAAATTTCTCTCAATATGCTCAAATTTCCTGAACCGTGCCCAAATTTCCTGAACGAAACCCGCAGTTTTGCTCTGAGTTCAAATTTCTCTGAGTATTCTCAAATTTACTGAACCGTGCCCAAATTTCCTGAACCGTGCCCACAGGCTTGTTCTAAGTCTAAATTTTTCTCAACATGCTCAAATTTGCTGAACCATGTCTAAATTTCCTGCACCCAACCCAAATTTCCTGCACTGAGCCAAAGGTCTTCAGATTTCTCTCAATATGCTCAAATTTACTGAACCATGCCTAAATTTACTGAACCAAACCTGCAGTTTTGGTCTGAGTTTAAATTTCTTTCAAAATGCTCAAATTTACTGAACCGTGCCCAAATTTCCTGAACCAAACCCGCAGTCTTGTTCTGAGTCCAAATTTCTCTCAATGTGCCCAAATTTGATGAACTGTGCCCACAATTTCTTAACCGAGCCCACAGTCTTGTTCTGAGTTCAAATTTCTCTCAATAGGCTCAAATTTCCTGAACCGTGCCCCAAATTCCTGAACCATGACCAGATTTTCTACACCAAGCCTCCAGTCTTGGTATCTACCCAAATATCGACACATTTTGCCTCTTTTGGGTAGTTTTGCCCCAAGGATGGAGATGTTTTGTGATTTAGAGACATTTCTGCCCCCAAAATGGGAATGTTTTTGCCCTTTTGGCCATTTAGATCCCAAATACGGGCATTTCTCTGCCTTTTGTGGGCATTCAGGCTCCAAAAATTGAAGTGTTTTCCCATTTATTGCCATTTTTACCCCAAATATAGTGAGTTTTATCTCTCTATTGCCCTATTCTCAACAGATAGAAGGATGTTTTGCCCTTTATGGCCAGTTTGCCCCCCAGAATTATCATTTGTTTGTCTTTTAAGAACATGGTGGAGCCCAATATGGTCTTGTTATTCCATTTATGGATATTTTAACCAGAAATATGGATATTATGACCATTTTTACCCAAAACACAAGGATGCTTTTGACCTTTCTTGCAAGTTCTTCCCCAGGTATGGAGATGCGCTTGGTTTTTGTGGTCATATTTGCAACAAATACGGGAATTCTTTGCCTTTTATTGCCAGCTTCACCCTAAAATTTACAATATTTTACTCCTAGTGCAGTTTTTTGGTCCCAGATTTGGTCATTTATTCACTTTTATGGCCATTTTCCCCCAAATGTGGGAATGTATTGCCTCTTTTGGCCAGGTTTGCAGCAAATTTGGGGTTGTTTTGTCTCCTATTGCCCATTTTACCCCCAAATTGGGATGTTTCACCATGTAAAGTGAGTTTTCTCCCACATTAGCATGCCATCACCTTTCATGGCCAGTTTTGCCAATAGTACAGGGATTTTTACCTGTTATGGCCATTTTAGACCCAAATACAGCCATGCTCGGCCCTTTATGGGGATGCTTTACCCTTTATAATCATCTTCACTCCCAAATGATGATGTTTTTGAATTTTAATGCAAACTTTTGCTCCAATTTGGAGAACTCTTTGCATTTTGTTGTCATACGAGCATCAAATGTTGAGATGACATTTTTAGAGGAAATCTGTTTTTTTTTTTTTTTTCCCATTTGGGGCCCTTTGGGAGGAAGGAAATCAGCTTGAGGCCGCTCGGGCGTAGAGCTTTGCGGCATCGGGGGACGCTTTGGGGGATTTTGGTCCCCCCTGTGTCACCGTGAGTGCTGGTGCTGGTTGGGTTGCACGGTGCTACAACCCATGACAAAAATTGATAGTCTGCTCTACTTGAGAAAATCTGAGGATTTTTTGACCTCTATGGCCAGTTTTGCCCAAAATATAAGAATTTACGTGTCCTTTATGGCCCTCGTGGACCATAAAGTGTCCCAAATCTTGGGACATTTTACTCTTTATGGCCAAAATAGAAGAATTTTTGTGTCTTTGATGGGCATGGTGGCCCCAGTTCTGGAGACATTTCACCCTTTATGGCCAATTTTGCCCAAATACAAGGATTTTTGTCCTTTATGGCCATGGTGGCTCCAAACCTGGGGACATTTCACCCTTTATGGCCAATTTTGCCCAAAATACAAGAATTTCCATGTCCTTTATGGCCCTCATGGCTCCAAATCTTGGGACGTTTCACCCTTTATGACCAGTTTTGCAAAAAATAAAAGAATTTCCTTGTCCCCGATGGGCATGGTGGCTCCAAATTTGGGGATATTTTGCCCCTTATGTCCAATTTTGCCCCAAAATATAAGAATTTACATGTCCTTGATGGGCATGATGGTTCCAAATTTGGGGATTTTTCACCTTTAGGAGCAGTTTGGCCCCAACCATGAGCATTTTTCTGCCATTTATGAGCGTTTTGGACCCAGATTCAGGGATATTTTGCACTTGGTGGTCCTTTGGTCAATGCGTCCGGAGATGCAGTATTTATGGTGATGTTTTTGCTGAAAATATGGGATATTTTGGCTATTTTAGGCAGAAAAAGGAGGAGCTCAGCTCGCAGTCGCTCGGGCGCGTGGCCTCTTTGACAGGCGCCAGGGGATTTTGGTCCCCTCTGTGTCACCGTGGTACTGGTGGTTACGCTAATGACACGGTGCCACATCCCATGACAAAAATGATGTTTAGGGCTCTTTGAGCCAATCTTGGCATGTTTTACCCATTATGTCCATTTTTGCCCCAAAGATGAGTGCTTCTCTGCCCATTACAGGCATTTGAACCCCAAATTACGGTGGTGTTTTTCCCCTTTTGGGTCATTTGCTCAAAGAGAATTGGGATGTTTTTTTGTCTTATGGATAGATTTACCCCAAATAGATGAAAATTTTCCTTTTTCTACCAAATTTCATGCCAAATGTTGTGATATTTTGCACTATATGGCCAATTTTGCACCCAATTTAGACATTTCTTAGGATTTTTGTGGCTAGGTTTGGCCAAAACATGGGGATAATTTCCTTTTTTTTTTTTTTCCATCCCATCACCTAATAGGAACATTTTGCGATTTTTCTTCTTTTTGCCATGAATTTGTGAATGCTTTTCCTGTAACAACCTTCTTTTTTTTTTTTTTTTTTTTTTTTTTTTCTCGAATATTTACCAATGTTTCTCAAATCCCCAAACATTGGGAGACTTTTGCCCACTACCACCCCTTTTGCAGAAAATCTAGGAATTTTCTCTACCTTTAAAATCAAGTTCTGCAGAAAACCTGTGGACGTTTTGCCCTTTATGGGCATTTTAGCTCCAAATATGGTATGTTTTTCCCTTTTTGGGGCCATTTGGGACCATTTCAGAGGAAGGAACTGATCTTGCGGCCACTCGGGCGTGCAGCCCCACAGCCTTGGGGTCACCAGGGGGGATTTTGGTCCCTTTTGTGTCACCGTGGGTACTAGTACTTGGGGTGCTGCTTATGCACACAGTGCTTCATCCCATAACAAAATGATTCTTGGTGGCCAACAAGCAAATCTGGGGGCCTTTTGTCCTTTTATGGCCAGTTTTGCCCCAAATACAAGAATTTCCGTGCCCTTGATGGGGCTGGTGGCTCGAAATCTGGGGATGTTTCACCCTTTATGCCCAAAATACAAGAATTTCTGTGGCTTTGATGGGCGTAGTGGCTTCAAATCTGGGGACATTTTGCCCTTTATGACCAGTTTTGCCCCAAATATTGGATGCTTTTGCACTTCATGGCCTATTTTCCCCAAAATTTGGGGCTGTGTTGCCTCTTAAGGCCAGTTTTGCCCCAGACACCAGAATCTTTTGGACCTTTATTGCACATTTTAGCCAAATATGGAATCGTCTTTGTCTTTCATGTTCATATTTGCAAAAAATACGGGGATAATTTTGCCTTTTATTGTCAATTTGCCACCAAATATGTGGATGTTTGCCCTTCATGGCCATTTTTTTCCACTGAATGTGGGGATATTTTATCTCCGTGGCAAGAATCGGATGTTTTGCCCTTTATGACCGTTTCTGCTTCAAATAAGGACGTTTCTTTGCCTTTTATGGTGAATTTTACGCCCAGTGGGGGAAAAATGTCCTTTTATGGACATATTGACACCTCACATAGGCATCTCTTGACTTTTTTTTTTTTTCAGTTTTGCCCCAAATTCGTGAATGTTTTGCCTTTAATGTCTATTTTTTCCCTAAATACCGAGATTTTATGTTCCTTATGATCACTGTTGCCCCAAACGTCGTGATATTTTGCCCTTTCTGGCCACTCTTTCCCCAAATCAGGGATGTTTTTGTCCTTTTTTGGGGCCATTTGGGGCCATTTGGGAGGAAGGAACTCAGCTTGCGACCACTTGGGCGTGGAGCTTCGTGGCATTGGGGGACGTTTTGGGGGATTTTGATCCCCTCTGTGTCACTGTGAGTACTGGTGCTTGTTGTGGTTATTACACAGTGTTACATCCCATGACAAAAACGATGCTCAGCTCTACTTGAGCAAAACTGGGGATTTTTTGACTTTTACGGCCAATTTTGTCCCAAACACAAGGATTTCTGTGCCCTTTATGGCCATGGTGGCTCAAAATCTTGGGATTTTTCCCATTTATGGCCAGTTTTGTCCCAAACATAAAGATTTCCGTGTCCTTGATGGGCATGGTGGCTCCAAATCTGGGAACATTTCACCCTTTATGACCAGTTTGGCCCCAAACATGAGCATTTTTGGTTATTGTGGCCCAAAATACAGGAAAATGTTGCCCTTGATGGTCATTTAGTCAACATGTCCGGAGAGATTTCACATTTTATGGCTATTTTTACCCAAATATGGGTAAATTTGCCTCTTCCAGCCACTTCTTTGTCAAGAGTTGAGATGTTTTGCCCTCCACGGCCATTTTTCCAACACAGATAGGATTTTTGTTGCCTTTTTGGCTACTTTTGCTCCAAATGGCCAATTTTTTACTCTGTATGGCCAATTTTGGCAACTTCCATGGACTGTTTGTTGCCTTTATGTCTAATTCTGACTCAGATTTGTGGATGATTTTCAATTTATGGTCACTTTTATACTGAATATTGGGGTGCCCGTGCTCCTTATAGCCATTTTTGCCTTAAATATTGGCACTTTACCATTTGTGGTCATTTTTTTCTGGAAATTCAGGAATATTTGTCCTCTTATTACCATTTTTCCCCAAATATAAGAAAATACTTTGGCCTTCGTTTTAAGTTATTCCTTAAGTGTGGAGGTGCCTTTGTTTTTTATTGTAATATTTGCTTCAAATTTGGGGCTGTTTTGCCTTTTAATGACATTCTTGCAAGAAATATGGAGATTTTTTGCCCTTTAAGGCCAATTTTGGCCAAGAAGGATGAGAATATTTTATGTTTTATGGCTAGATTTACTCCAAATATGTGGAATTTTCCCTTCTTCTCTCATGTCTGTGCCAATGGTTGAGGTGTTTTGCCCTGTATGGCCAATTTTTGCACCAAAAGTGGACATTTCTTAGGCTTTTGTGGCAAGATTTGCCTACAACTTGGGGATAATTTGCCCTTTTTTGTTTCATTCCAGCACCTAATAGGATCATTTTGTGAATTTTTGTTCTTTCTGCCATGCATTTATGGATGATTTTCCTATAATGACAATTTTTCTCAAAATATTGGGATACTTTTGCCCTTTATAACCAGTTTTGTCCCAAAAGTGGAGACGCTTTTATCCAATGGGGCCCATTTTGCAGAAAATACGTTGAAAAAAAATCTTTTTTTTTGCCACAAATGTGGGGATATTTTGTCCTTCACGGTCACTTTTGCTGCAAATATGGGATATTTTGGGCACGAGGGGGAGGTGCTCAGCCTGCAGCCGCTCAGGCGTGTGGCCCCACATCGCCACGGGATTTTGGTCCCCTTTGTGTCACCGTGGGTGCTTGTATGAAGAGGGTGTTTGGTACATGCGTGGCTTATGGTTATCACAGTGTTTCATCCCATGACAAAAACCATATTCCAGTCCCGGCTCCGCTCCCCACTGCTGCCACATTTGGGGGGCCTTTCCCGGGGGACAAATGTCATTTTGGGGCAGGAAACACGGGTTTTGGGACATCTGCCACCAACCCAGTGGTGTCCCCAGAGCCTCAAGTCCCCCCGGGACTACCTCAAAACTTTGGGGTCATTTCGCCTCTTATGGTCATTTGCGTGCCAAAAGTTGGGTGGTTTGCCCTTCATGGCCAGTTGTGCCCCAAATATGGGGATATTTTACCATTTTCCCACTCTTTTTGCTCCATTGTGACCATTTCCTTTATTTGGCCACCGAATCTTCAAATATTTAGGTTGCCCTGCCCATTATGGTTATTTTTGCCTCAAATATTGGTGCTTCTTCACCATTTGTGGCCTTTTGCCCTTTTATGGCCAGTTTTTCCCCAAATATAGGAGTGTTTTTATGCTTTATGGCCAACTTTTTCCCAAATATGGACCTTTAATGGACCTTGTAGCGCTATATGTGTTCTTTTTTTTCACCACTTATGACCATTTTTCCCCCAAATTGGCATTTCTTCACATTCAGTGGCCAGTGTTGCCCTAAGTATGGACTTTTCACATTTAAATAATTAACTAAATAAGGACCTCCATGCTCTTTTCAGCACCCAACAGAGGATTTTTTCCCTTTTACTGTCATTTTGCCCCAAATCTGGGGATCTTTTGCTCCTTGTGGTCACTTCTTGCCTGTTTATGGGGATATTTTTGCTCATTATCACCAGTTTTAACAAAGTTTGGGGCTGCTATCCCCCTTTATGACCATTTTTGACCCAAATATGGGAACAATTTTGCACTTCATGGCCTTTCTTTTTCCAGAATGTGGGGCTGTCTTTTTTGCCGCAAAAATGGGATATTCTGGGGCACGAGAGGGAGGTGCTCAGCCTGCAGCCGCTCTGCTGGGGGATTTTGGTCCCTGCTATGTCACCGTGGGTGCTGGTAGTGGTTACAGTGCTTACTACACGGTGCTACATCCCATGACAAAAACAGTCATTTTCTCTGCTTGAGCAAATCTGAGGGTGTTTTGCCATTTATGGCCATTTTTACCCCAAATATGAAGAATCCCGTATCCTTTACGGACACTCTTTCTCTACATATAGGGATATTTTTCCCTTTAAGTCTAGTTTTTACCTCATAGTGAGGTCACTTTCACCTTTTTTGGCAAGTTTTCCAGTAAATCTTCTGATGTTCTTCCTCTTCCAGCCCATTTTCCCCCAAATATTGTGAGATTTTACATTTTCTGGCCAGTTTGGCTCTAAATATGGGGACGCTTTTGCCTTTTATGGCTGGTTTTGCAGCACTGTTGGGGAAACTTTTGCCCTTTCCACCTTCTTTACCCCAAATACGACCATTCCTTTTTATGGACAATTTAGCCCTAAATATGGGGGCATTTCACTCTTTATAGCCATTTTTACCCCCAAATTTTGTCTTTTCTTCACAGTTTGGGCAAGCTTTCCTCCAGATATGGATGTTTCTTTTCCCATCGTGGCCGTTTCTCCAGCAAATATGGGGATGATTTACCTCTTTTTCTGTTTTTGCCTCGAATATATGCACATTTTCCTTTTTCTGGCCATATTTCCTCTACATACTGTGATATTTTTGCCCTTTATGGCCAGTTTTGCAGCAAATATGGGGATGCTTTTCCTTTTAAGGCCATCTTCCCCCCTATTATGGGAACGTTTTTGCCCTTTATAGCCATTTTTACCCATTTCTACCTCAAACACCCATACGAGGCCATATGGATGCTGGAGACTTTTATGAGCCATTTTACCCATTTTTGCCCATTTCAGCACCCCACGGGCACCACCGATGACCTAAGCAGCGCCACAGGAGGAAGTTTGAACCGAAAACCATCATTTTTGGCTCTGCTGGGGGATTTTGTTCTGCCCTGTGTCACTGTGGGTTGTGCTGGTTATGCTGGTTGTGGTATTTATCACTGTGCTACGTCCCATGACAAAAAATCATGCTCAGCATTCTGGGGACATTTCACCCTTTATGGCCATTTTTCTCCCAATATTCCCATTTCCCTACCTCTTATGTCTCCAAATACTAGTTTTTACCCCGTTTGGCATGTTTTCAACCAAATACGACAATTCTTTACCCCAAATACGACAAACTTTTCCCCTTTATGGCCATTTTTCCCCAAAACATGGGGATATTTCCCACTTCATCCCCAATTTTTGCCCCAAATATGGACATTTCTCTGCCACTGTGACTCAAATATTGGGATGTTTAACCTTTTATGGCCATTTTTGCCCCAAATATTGGCATTCCTTAACATTTTTCGGTCAGCTATTCCTGAAATATGCCAGTGCCATGCCCTTAAAGTCCATTTTTGACCCAAATATGGTGTTGCTTTGCCCTTTATTGCAGTTTTCTCCCCAAACACAGGCATTTTTTTGCCCTTTGCACCCAATTTTACCCCAAATATGTTGATTATTTTGCCTTTTGTTGCCATTCTTTATTTTTTTCAACCATTTATTGCCCATTTCTACCTCATCAGCCTGCACTCAAGAAGGAAAACCCTAATTTTATCCCTGTAGAAAACACCCAAGAAGACAAAAACCCACATTTTTTAGCCTGCAGGATGCCCCAAGGGGCCCGAATTGAGGTGAAAACGCCCTGAATTGGCTAAAATATATATTTTTGGCTGCAAAATAGAGGTGGGAGGGGTTTTTGAGCGGCGGTTCGATGCCTTCGCCCCGTTGTGGTACTGCTGGTAGCATTGATCTGTGGGGCCACGGGACCGAGGTGACCGTCTCCTCCGGTAAGTCCTCCTGCCAAACATCTCGCCACGGCGAATTTGGGTCAATTTTCTCAAATTTCGGGCCGGGTGGGGGTCCGGAGGGCGGGTGGCCCCCGCCTTGGGGGCCGAAAATGGGGCAAACCGGCCGTCGATGGGTCGAAATGCCCGATTTGGGGTCGATTTTGGGGGGGAATTTTCATCTGGAGGGGGTTTTCGTGGCAGAATTGGGTCAAAATGTCGATTTTTGGGTCGATTTTGATGGGGGGATATTTGGTCAAAGGGAGTTTGATGTCAGGACTGGGTGAAAATGTCGATTTTCAGGTCTTTTTGGGGGGAAAAATTCATGTGGCGGTGACTTGATGGCAGGATCATGTCAAAAATATGATTTTAGGGTGTTTTTAGGGGGCAAAAATTGACTGAAGGCAGTTTGACGTCAGGATTGGGTCAAAAAGTTAATTTTCAGGTCTTTTTTTTGGGAAAAAAATCATGTGGAGATGACTTGATGGCAGGATCATGTCAAAAATATGATTTTAGGGTGTTTTTAGGGGCAAAAAATTAACTGAAGGCAGTTTGATGTCAGGATTGGGTCAAAAAGTGGATTTGGGAGTCTGTTAGAAAAAAAATCACGCGGAGATGATTTTTTTGGCAGGATTAGGTCAAAAAGTCTTTGTCAGCCCTAAAATGTCTATTTTTAGAATTTTTTGGGGGGTGGGGAAAATAGGACGTGTGAGGGCTAAAGGGACCCAGGGGAAGGTTTTGGGGCTTAACTTGGCATTTTTGTTGAGTTGAGTTTAATAGAGGTTTTGTGTAGAGTGGAAATGTCGATTTTTTTTTCTCCCCCCAGTTTATATATTTTATATATATGTATAATATATAAATTATATAATATATATATGTTTATATATATATAGAAATTATATATATATATTTATATTTATATATATATATATATTTTTTTTTTTCCGGGGGAGAAATTGCTTTGTTTGGGCAAGATGGGGAGAAAAAAAAGGACTTTTCACGCAAAATTATGTCAGAAAATATATTTGGCAGATAAGACTGAGCAGGGGAAGACAGAGGACTTTGAATTTTGCAGTTTTTCAGTGCTTTTTTTAGGGTTTGGCAGTTGGGTCATCCCTAGGGAGTTAATTTTCTTGGTGGTTTAGTCCTAAAGTTTGAATTTCTAAGAAAAAAAAAAATAGAGATTTCTATTTAATAGGACAATTTGATTAGCGAGCCTTGGTGTCGAGCCCTAATTGAAGCTTTTTGAGAGCGTTTCGGGCAAAAGGACAGAAAAGTCCCTGTTTTTAGCGAAAATGGCCAGGGAGGTTATTTAATTGAAAAAATTATTGTGACCTGACCCAAAATAGTGGGTGAAGATTGAGGCTGAAGGACAAAATTTCAGGTAATGTCTCCCTTTTTCTTTGGGCTGTTTTTGGGGTGGTTTGAGTTAAATTTGCCAGGCTGACGTCCCTAAGTCTAGGTCCCCACAAATCCTCTGGATTTTGTGGCTTTTATCATAGATTTTCTCTGAAATGAGGCATTTTGGGGGCTCTTGGGTGAATTTCAGGGGGTCTTGGTGGCTAAAAATATCTTAATTTTATTGATAATCGCTTTTGAGGCAGTTTTAGGGGGTTTTAGAGTTATTAAAAGTTCACCAAAGTCAAAATCTAATCCCTTTTTTACCTAGAAAAAGTTTAATAGGACATTTTTTGGGGCAGTTTTAGAGGAGTTTGACTTGCTTAGGACAAAGACCCCCAAATAATATTGTATTACAATCCTTATTTTTAATTCATTAATTAATAGGGACTTTATTAATTTAGACAAAAAACAGGAGTGGCTAGGGACTGTTAGTTATTCTTTTCTTCCCCTCCAAATTTGGCTATTTAATGATAAATTTTGATGCTATTAAATTTTAAATGAGGCTTAAGCCTGCATTTTTCACCCATTATTGTCAATTTGGGGCATATTTTTGCCTTTATTCGCCAATAACTCCACAAAATCTCCCCACAAGTCTTAATTTAATATCCAAAATTAGGGTTTCTGGCACGGCAGTTTCTAAGGGTTTTACACAGTAGGCAGGCTTGGAATGAGGCATTTTGTGCTTAAATAGTGATTTTTCCGGTGTTTATGGCAAAATAGTGATTTTTGGAGAGTTTCTCATTAGAGTCTTAGTCGTTCTTTACGAGGGAGGAAAAATAGGTTGAAAAGAGCCAGGAACTGGGGTTTTTAAGAGCGGAGAGGCACATTTTTAGGGGGGGAACCCATTTTATTGCATTTCTTAATTAAGCCGTAAAAAGATAATTAGACATTTTACCTCTCCGGCTGCAGATGCGACAATTTTAGCTAAATTCACGCAATAATCTGCTTTCCCCCCCAAAAAGCAAACACCCAATTATAGCAGAAAAAAAAGGGAGTAATTTGTGATGTTTAAGGTTTTTAGGTCAAAAAAAAGGGGGGGGTATCTGAGGTTGCAGGTTCAGTTTATTGCTTAAAATTATTTTAAATTGGTAATTATAATAACATTAACAATATATAATATGATATATAATAATATATCAAATATATAAAATATGTAATACATTATATAATATATATTATATATATTATATATGTGTTATATATAGTGTATAAGAATTATGTATAATGATATTATTATAATTATTATCATTTAAAATAATTTTAACTTATTTTAACTTAAAATTGACTCCAGGAGCTTAATTATTTGCCTGGAGTTGGTGAAAAAATATTATTAAAAAGTTGTTTGGTTTTTTTTTTTTCCACCACGAATTTCCAACACTGCGGCCCAAAGCTTTAAAAATATAAAGAAATTAGATTAAAAGTCACTTTTTTTTTCTTCTTTTCCACCTAAAATGGCTGATTTCAGCCCAGCTTGGTGGCCGGAAGTGGCAGCTGCGCTTGTTTTTCAGCTGGCTTTATTTTGAGGTTAGAATTGCCTGAAATAGCTCAGTTCTGGTTTCGAAAACAGCAAAAAAAGGGGAAGCAGGGGGTTTTCACCATTTTTGCATGTTAAATATATGAAAAAAAAAGAAAAACAAAGAGCAAATCCTGTCTGAAAAACAGCACCTGTTTTTTGGGGAAAAATAACCCGCTTTGCAGGTGCCTGGGGTAAACAGCAGCTTTGGGCTAAAACCAGCGGGTTTCAGGCAAATTCATTTGATTCTGGCCGGGTTTCATTTCCCTGAAAATTGAGGGATTCAGCTCGAAAAATATCGATAATTTCTAAGCCTAGCTACGTGCTTTAATGTATATATACACCACTCTACCTTGTTTAACGTATATAAATGTACAGTTTATGTATAACATACCTTATAATATATTAAATATGGAGAGATAATAGAATTATTAGATTTGATTTCTAGACTAAATATATAGATAGAATTATTAGATTTATTATAAATATAAAGTATAGCAAGCGCATAATAGAAATGAATATATACATATAACAAATGCATCCAATATATATGTCAGGCTTCTAATATATATATCTATTAGATATATCTGTCATATTTAATATATATTATATATATGTTATATATATTAGATAAATCGGGTATGTTTAATATCTAAAAAATAAATATATT
This sequence comes from Cygnus olor, assembly GCF_009769625.2. NCBI lineage: Eukaryota > Metazoa > Chordata > Aves > Anseriformes > Anatidae > Cygnus > Cygnus olor. The sequence goes on along the minus strand of NW_024429096.1, from coordinate 39,157 downwards.
AGATATATTTATTATATGTTTTATATCTAATATCTATTGTATATATTAGATATACAGATGTATATATCTATATATATTATATCTAATATCTACCATAGATAGATAATATCTAATATCTGATATCTAATAATCTAATATCTAATATCTAGCATAGATACATTTTTCGCATATATACAAAATATACATTTTTTGTGTAGAAACGTAACATAAAATATATATTTGATGTATACGGTTTGTATAGCTAATATATAAGATAGATATTAGGTATATATAACAGATATATATATATAATATATAATAGATATTGGATATAATTAATGGATATATCTAATATATAATAACTATATAATATAATATATATATTTAACATATATATCTAATATATAATATAAATATATAATATAAAAGATATTAGATACATATAACAGATATCTCATATATAATAGCTATATATAATATATAATAGATATAATTAATGGATATATCTAATGCATGTAATATATCTAATATGTATACCATATATTATAACGAATATATAACTGATATTATAATTAAAATTTAATGAATATGATATATAGAGATAATATTGGAGATGTAACAGATATATCAAATATATATAATATATATGATATATATAAAATATATATTATATATATATAATATATCGAATATATCAAATATATATTATATTTTATAGACCTACCATAGGCTATTTAATGATACATATCATGATAGATAAATTAATTTAATTTAATTAATTAGCTGAAGGAAACCTATATATTTTTATAGAGATATTTATAAATCTAAACATTAATTGGCCGTTAATATTTCTATATTACACATATTTTAATCTCTAGAATATTAATTATGCCCATTAAATTTATAGAACATTTATTAATTATCTCTATATTAATAGATAGGTAAGATCCAAATTAGACATTCTTGATCGATAACCTATGGGTCCAAATTTAACCAAATTCAGCCGTTTTTAGCTAAAATCGAAAGACATTAAAACAGACAAATGAGGGAACGGGAAAGTGCAAAAATTAATGAAAAACACCCAACCTGCCCCCAAAAATACAAGATTTGGGTCCGGAAAGGTGAAAAATTGTATTTTTTTTTAATTTCAACCTTTCCGAAGGGATTAATTAGCACTAATTAGCTTCATTAATTTTCCAAATTTTACATTAAGCCACTGAACCCAGTCCTCAAACCACATTTATTTGGCTTTTGCCCCAATTTGGACTTTTTCAAAGAAATTAGCGCTTCACGCTTAACGAGGATGGTGTGGGGACTTGATGAGCTGGGTTAATTAGAGGCTCCTAGGGACTAATTGCACTAATTGATTGTTGTAATTGGATGAGTTTAAATGCACTGGTTGCTGGGACTGGCCCAGTATGGACCAGTATGAGGGCTCTGGAACTGGAGGTACTAAACTGGATGTACTGGGGCTATAGGATGCTGGTACTGGACCAGTACGGACCAGTAGAGGGGCTGTGGCACCTGTACTGGTGGTACTGGGACCAGTACGGGAGCTCCAGCACCAGCACTGGTGGCACTGGGACCAGTACGGGAGCACTAGCGCTAGTACTGCCTGTACTGGGACCAGTACGGGGGTTCCGGCACCCATACTGGTGGTACTGGGACCAGTACAGGGGTCCCGGCACCCGTACTGCCCGTACTGGGACCAGAACAGGAGCTCCGGCACCCGTACTGCCCGTACTGGGACCGGTACAGGAGCTCCGGCACCAGTACTGCCCGTACTGGGACCGGTACGGGAGCTCCGGCACCCGTAATGCCCGTACTGGGACCAGTACAGGAGCTCCGGCACCCGTACTGCCCATACTGGGACCAGTACGGGGGTTCCGGCACCCGTACTACTCATACTGGGACCAGTACGGGAGCTCCGGCACCAGTACTGCCCGTACTGGGACCAGTACGGGAGCTCCGGCACCAGTACTGCCCATACTGGGACCAGTACGGGAGCTCCGGCACCAGTACTGCCCGTACTGGGACCAGTACGGGAGCTCCGGCACCTGTACTGCCCGTACTGGGACCAGTACGGGAGCTCCGGCACCTGTACTGCCCATACTGGGACCAGTACGGGAGCTCCGGCACCAGTACTGCCAGTACTGGGACCAGTACGGGAGCTCCGGCACCAGTACTGCCCATACTGGGACCAGTACGGGAGCTCCGGCACCAGTACAGGGGTCCTGGCACCAGTACAGGTGGTACAGGGACCAGTACGGGAGCTCCGGCACCAGTACTGCCCGTACTGGGACCAGTACGGGAGCTCCGGCACCAGTACTGCCCGTACTGGGACCAGTACGGGAGCTCCGGCACCTGTACTGCCCGTACTGGGACCAGTACGGGAGCTCCGGCACCAGTACTGCCAGTACTGGGACCAGTACGGGAGCTCCGGCACCTGTACTGCCAATACTGGGACCAGTACGGGAGCTCCGGCACCAGTACTGCCAGTACTGGGACCAGTACGGGAGCTCCGGCACCTGTACTGCCCATACTGGGACCAGTACGGGAGCTCCGGCACCAGTACAGGGGTCCTGGCACCAGTACAGGTGGTACAGGGAGCAGTATGGGAGCTCCAGCAACCAGTACTGCCCATACTGGGACCAGTACGGGAGCTCCGGCACCAGTACTGCCCATACTGGGACCAGTACGGGAGCTCCGGCACCAGTACTGCCCGTACTGGGACCAGTACAGGGGCTCTGGCACCAGTACTAGCAGTACTGGGACCAGTACGGGAGCTCCGGCACCAGTACTGCCCGTACTGGGACCAGTACGGGAGCTCCGGCACCTGTACTGCCCGTACTGGGACCAGTACGGGAGCTCCGGCACCTGTACTGCCCATACTGGGACCAGTACGGGAGCTCCGGCACCTGTACTGCCCGTACTGGGACCAGTATGGGAGTTCCAGCACCAGTACAGGGGTCCTGGCACCAGTACAGGTGGTACAGGGAGCAGTATGGGAGCTCCAGCAACCAGTACTGCCCGTACTGGGACCTGTACGGGAGCTCCGGCACCTCTACTGGTGGTACTGGGACCAGTACGGGGGCTCCAGCACGTGTACTGGTGGTACTAGGACCAGTACAGGAGCTCTGGCACCAGTACTGCCCGTATTGGGACCAGTATGGGAGCTCTGGCACCAGTACTAGTGGTCTTGGGACCAGTAGGGGGTTGTGGCACCAGTACTGGTGGTACTGGGACCAGTACAGGAGCTCTGGCACCAGTACTGGTGGTATTGGGACCAGTACGGGGGCTCCAGCACTGGTACTGCCCATACTGGCACCAGTACGGGAGCTCCGGCACCATTACTGCCCATACTGGGACCAGTACGGGGGTTCCGGCACCTCTACTGGTGGTATGGGAACCAGTACGGGAGCTCCGGCACCAGTACTGCCTGTACTGGGACCAGTACGGGAGCTCCGGCACCAGTACTGCCCATACTGGGACCAGTACGGGAGCTCCGGCACCAGTACTGCCCGCACTGGGACCAGTACGGGAGCTCCGGCACCTGTACTGCCTGTACTGGGACCAGTACGGGAGCTCCGGCACCAGTACTGCCCATACTGGGACCAGTACGGGAGCTCCGGCACCAGTACTGCCCGCACTGGGACCAGTACGGGAGCTCCGGCACCAGCACTGGTGGCACTGGGACCAGTACGGGAGCACTAGCGCTAGTACTGCCTGTACTGGGACCAGTACGGGGGTTCCGGCACCCATACTGGTGGTACTGGGACCAGTACGGGAGCTCCAGCACCCGTACTGCCCGTACTGGGACCAGTACGGGAGCTCTGGCACCAGTACTGCCCGTACTGGGACCAGTACGGGAGCTCCGGCACCAGTACTGCCCATACTGTGACCAGTACGGGAGGTCCGGCACCAGTACTGCCCGTACTGGGACCAGTACGGGAGCTCCAGCACCAGCACTGGTGGCACTGGGACCAGTATGGGAGCACTAGCGCTAGTACTGCCTGTACTGGGACCAGTACGGGGGTTCCGGCACCCATATTGGTGGTACTGGGACCAGTACAGGGGTCCCGGCACCCGTACTGCTGGTACTGGGACCAGTACGGGAGCTCCGGCACCAGTACTGCCCGTACTGGGACCGGTACGGTAGCACCGGCACCCGTAATGCCCGTACTGGGACCGGTACGGTAGCTCCGGCACCAGTACTGCCCGTACTGGGACCAGTACAGGGGCTCTGGCACCAGTACTAGCAGTACTGGGACCAGTACGGGGGTTCCGGCACCATTACTGCCCATACTGGGACCAGTACGTGGGTTCCGGCACCCGTACTGCTCATACTGGGACCAGCACGGGGGCCCTGGCACCTGTACTGGTGGTACTGGGACCAGTACAGTGGTTCCAGCACCTCTACTGGTGGTACTGGGACCAGTACGGGAGCTCCGGCACCAGTACTGCCCATACTGGGACCAGTACGGGAGCTCCGGCACCAGTACTGCCAGTACTGGGACCAGTACGGGAGCTCCGGCACCTGTACTGCCCATACTGGGACCAGTACGGGAGCTCCGGCACCAGTACTGCCCATACTGGGACCAGTACGGGAGCTCCGGCACCAGTACTGCCTGTACTGGGACCAGTACGGGAGCTCCGGCACCTGTACTGCCTGTACTGGGACCAGTATGGGAGCTCCAGCAACCAGTACTGCCCGTACTGGGACCTGTATGGGATCTCCGGCACCTCTACTGGTGGTACTGGGACCAGTACGGGGGCTCCAGCACGTGTACTGGTGGTACTAGGACCAGTACAGGAGCTCTGGCACCAGTACTGCCCATACTGGGACCAGTATGGGAGCTCTGGCACCAGTACTAGTGGTCTTGGGACCAGTAGGGGGTTGTGGCACCAGTACTGGTGGTACTGGGACCAGTACAGGAGCTCTGGCACCAGTACTGGTGGTATTGGGACCAGTACGGGGGCTCCAGCACTGGTACTGCCCATACTGGGACCAGTACGGGGGTTCCGGCACCTCTACTGGTGGTACTGGGACCAGTATGGGAGCTCCAGCACCTGTACTGGTGGTCCTGGGACTAATAGGGGGCTGTGGCACCAGTACTGCCCATACTGGGACCAGTACGGGGGTCTGGCAGATGTCTTGGTGGTACTGGGACCAGTATGGGAGCTGCGGCACCAGTACTGGCCATACTGGGACCAGTACAGGAGCTCTGGCACCAGTACTGGTGGTACTGGGACCAGTATGGGCTTTCTGGCACCAGTACTGCCCATACTGGGAGCCACAAATACCAGTAAGGACCAGTATGGGGCGCTCTGGTACTGGTGGAGCTGAACCGGGTCTACTGGGACTATGGGGTGCTGGTACTGGACCAGTAAGGACCAGTTAAGGACCAGTATGGACCAGTATGGAATAATAAGGGCTAATAAGGACTGGTATGAACCAGTAAGGACCAGTATGGGGATCTCTGGTACTGGTGGTGCTGAACTGGGTGTACTGGGGCTATGGGGTGCCCATAGTTGACCAGTAAGGCCCAGTATGAACCAGTAAGGACCAGTATGGGGGTCTCTGGTACTGGTGGTGCTGAACTGGGTCTACTGAGGCTATGGGGTGCCCATACTTGACCAGTAAGGCCTAGTATGAACCAGTAAGGACCAGTACGGACCAGTAAGGGCCAATAGGGACCAGTATAAACCAGTAAGGACCAGTATGTGGGCTGTGGTGCCGAACTGGGTGTACTGAGGCTATGGGGTGCTCGTACTGAACCAGTAAGGACCAGTAAAAACCCATAAGGGACAATAGGGACCAGTGAGGCCCAGTATGAACCAGTAAGGACCAGTATGGGGCTCTCTGGTACTGGTAGTACTAAACTGGGTGTACTGAGGCTATGGGGTGCTCGTACTTGACCAGTATGAACCAGTAAGGCCCAGTATGAACCAGTAAAGGCCAATAGGGACCAGTAAGGACCAGTATGGGGATCTCTGATACTGGTGGTACTGAACCGGGTCTACTGAGCCTATGGGGTGCTCATATTGGGCCAGAAGGGACCAATAAAGACCCATAAGGGACAACAGGGTCCAGTGAGGACCAGTATGAACCAGTAAGGACCAGTATGGGGACTTCTGGTACTGGTTGTACTGAACTGGGTCTACTAGAGATATGGGGTGCTCGTACTTGACCAGTAAGGACCCATAAGGGACAATAAGGCCCAGTATGGCCCAGGACGGCCCAGTATGGCCCAGTACGGCCCAGTACATCCCAGTCTGACCCCCCCCATCCTTTTCCCTCCCCCAGATACCCCCCGCGGCCCCACCCTCTTCCCGCTGGTCACCTGCAGCTCGTCCACCTCGTCGCTCTACGCCGTGGGCTGCGTAGCCGTGGGCTACTTCCCCAGCGGCGTCACCTTCTCCTGGACGGACGCGACCAACAGCAGCGTGGCCGCCGCCGCCACCGCCGCCTTCCCAGAAGCCCGCGGGGCCGGGCGCAACATGGCCGCCAGCCGGCTGGAGCTGCCGCTGCAGGAGGGGAAGGGGCGGCAGCCCTTCTACTGCCGCGCCGCCCACCCGCGGGGCAACGCCGTGGTGGCAGTCCACAACCCCCGTGAGTAGCGGTGGCGGCCTCCTCCTCGGTGTATCCTCCTTGTTGTATCTTCCTCGTTGGTGTCCTCCTCATTCCCGTCCTTCTTGTTTTGTCCTCCTCGTTGCAGCCCCCTCATTGGTGTCCTCCTTGTTGTATCTACCTTGGGTGTCCTCCTCGTGGGTGTCCTCCTCGTGGGTGTCCTCCTCGTTGTATCTTCCTCATTCACGTCCTCCTCGTGGGTGTCCTCCTCGTTGGTGTCCTCCTCATTCCCATCCTTCCTGTTTTGTCCTCCTCGTTGGTGGCCTCCTCATTGGTGTCCTACTCATTGGTGTCCTCCTCATTGTAGCCGCCTCATTGGTGTCCTCCTTGTTGTATCCTCGTTGGTGTCCTCCTCATTCACGTCCTCCTCATTCACGTCCTCCTCATTCACGTCCTCCTCATTCACGTCCTCCTCGTGGCGTCCTCCTCGTGGCGTCCTCCTCGTGGCGTCCTCCTCGTGGGTGTCCTCATGGTTCTATCTTCCTTTTGGGTCTCCTTGTTGGTGGCCTCCTCGTGGCGGCCTCCTCATTGTATTCTCTTCATAGTGTCCTCCTGGCTGTATCCTCATTGTTGTATCTTCCTCGTTCGCCTCTTTCTTGTTTTGTCCTCCTCATGGTGACCACCTCGTGGTGGCCTCCTCACTCTGTCCTCCTCGTTGGTGTCCTCATCCTTGTATCTTCCTCGTTGGTGGCCTCCTCATTATATCTTCCTCACTGGTGTCCTCCTCGATCTTCTCCCGAGCCTCCTCTTGGTCCTTCATCTCCTCCTGAACCTCCTCTTGGTCCTTCTTGGTCCTTCATCTCCTCCTGAACCTCCTCTCGGTCCGTCTTGGTCCTTCATCTCCTCCTCAGCCTCCTCTTGGTCCTTCATCTCCTCCTCAGCCTCTTCTTGGTCCTTCTTGGTCCTTCTTGGTCCTTCTTGGTCCTTCTTGGTCCTTCTTGGTCCTTCTTGGTCCTTCTTGGTCCTTCTTGGTCCTTCTTGGTCCTTCTTGGTCCTTCTCCTTCTCCTGGTCCTCCTCCACCTCTGGAGCCTCCTCTTGACCCTTCTCCATCCTCCACCTCCTCCTGAACCTCCTCCTCGTCCTCCACCTCCTCCTCCTCTTCTCCCCCACCCCACCCACCCCCCCTAACCCTCTCCCCTCCCCCCTCCCCCAACAGGCTTCCCTGTCGTCCCCGTCACCCCGGTCCTCTCCATCCACCCCCCGTCCCGTGAGGACTTCGAGGGCCCCTACAGGAACTCCAGCCTCCTCTGCCGCGTCCACGGGCCTCGCAGCCTCACCGCCGTCTCCTGGCTGAGGAACGGCGCCCCCGTCACCTCCGGCGCCGTCACCACCGGCGCGGTGACCGACGGCACCGGCGCCTACGTCACCGACAGCCACCTGAGCGTCACCGAGGCCGAGTGGGACGCCGGCACCATCTACACCTGCCAGGTGGATGGGGAGATGAGGAACACCAGCAAGTCCCTGGAGTGCGGCTGTAAGTGGTCACCTCACGTTTGTTTTGGGGGGGAAAATGACCAAAACCTAAGTTTTGGTTCCACCAAACCCATCCTTGAACCTTAAGTAAGATAGAAGTGATGTCTTCACCCTTATTTTTGGGGAGGAACCAGCCAAAATCCAAATTTTGGTGCCACCAAACCGATCCCTGAACCTTAGGTCAGGTAGAAACAATATCTTCACCCTTATTTTTGGGGAGGAACCAGCCAAAATCCAAATTTTGGTGCCACCAAACCCATCCCTGAACCTTAGGTCAGGTAGAAACGATATCTTCACCCTTATTTTTGGGGAGGAACCAGGCAAAATCCCAATTTTGGTGCCACCAAACCCATCCTTGAAACTTAGGTCAGGCAGAAGTGATGCCCTCACCCTTATTTTTGGGGAAGAAACAGGGAAAATCCCAACTTTGGTGCCACCAAACCCATCCTTGAACCTTAGAGAAAGTAGAAGTGATGCCCTCACCCTTATTTTTGGGGAAGAAACAGGCAAAATCCCAACTTTAGTGCCACCAACCCCATCTTCCTTGTCGTTTGGGCACACCTGCTTATTTTTTGGGGGGGAAAAAAAACCCAACTAAACCCCAACGTCCCCACTCACCAACCTCTTCCGGTAGATAAACCCGAGAGCAGCGACATCACGGTCCGCGTGCTCCCCCCGTCCTTCGTGGACATCTTCAACGAGAAGGTGGCCAAGCTGACCTGCAAGGTGAGCAACCTGCCCACCGTGGAGGGGCTGGTCATCTCCTGGTTCAAGGAGGACGGGCAGAAGCTGGAGACCAAGACCATGCCCCGCGTCCTCCAAGCCAACAGCCTCTACTGGGTGGAAGGGGTGGCCAGCGTCTGCGCCGACGAGTGGAACAAGGAGGAGGTCTACACCTGCAAGGTCAGCCACCCCGAGCTGCTCTTCCCCGTCGAGGAGAAGCTGCAGAAGGCCACCGGTGAGTCCTCTCGCCAAATTGGGGGGGGAAAGGGGGAAATCGCAACTCTCCTCCTCTATTTATTGAAGTTATTTCACAAAAAAATTGAGAAATGAGAATGCGAGCGATTGCTTGCGGCTCTCTTCCTCCATTTATTGAATTTATTTCACAAAAAAATTAAGAAATGAGAACGTGATCGATCGCTTGCAGCCCTCTTGCTCTATTTATTGAGTTTATTTCACCAAAAAATGAGAAATGAGAATGCGATCGCATCGCTCTTCGATTTTTTTTTGCTAGTTTTGGGGAAAAAAGGTGGCGTTGGTGTCGCTGATGCTATTTTTTTTTCCCCATATCTGCAAAAAAAAAAAAGGGAGGTGTGATTGCGTCGCGGATTTTGAACATAGGGAAAGAGCGCTGCGAATTCATTGAGGATTCGGAAATGTAGGGAAAAAGTGCTGCAATTGCATCACAGATTTGAAAAAAAAAAAAAACAAACAGAAAAAGTGTGGTGTGATTGTATCACAAATTCACAGAAAGAAAGAAAATTGTATCACAATTGAAATTGTATTGCAAATTTACAAAAACAAAGAAAAGGCATTGAAATTGTATCACAAATTTGCAAAAGAATGAAGAAAAGGCATTGAAATTTCATCTCAAATTTGCAAAAACAAAGAAAACGTGTTGCAATTGCATTGCAAATTTGGAAAAACAAAGGAAATGTGTTACAATTACATCACAAATTTGCAATAACAAAGAAAAAGCGTTGCAATTGCAACGCAAATTTGTGAAAAACAAATAAAAGGTGTTGCAATTCCATCACAAATTAGTAAAAATCAAAGAAAAAACATTGCAATCGCATCTCAAATTTGGAAAAACAAAGAAAAAGCATTGAAATTGCATCTCAGATTTGGAAAAAGAAAGAAAAAGCTTTGCAATCTCATCGCGGATTGGCAAGAAAAGTGAATAAAGAGCGCTCCAATTGCATCCCACCCCCTCTCCCTTCCTTGCAGAGCGCGACGCCAAGCCCCCCGCCCTCTACGTCTTCCCCCCTCCTCCGGAGCAGCTCAGCGCCCACGAGACCGCCACCGTCACCTGCTTGGCCAAGGGCTTCAACCCTCCGGACCTCTTCATCCGCTGGCTGCGCAACGGCGAGCCCTTGCCGGCCTCTGACTACGTCACCATGCCGCCCGCCGCCGAATCGCAGTCGGCGCGCTCCTACTTCACCTACAGCGCCCTCAGCGTGGCCACTGACGACTGGGGGGCCGGCAACGTCTTCACCTGCTTGGTCGGCCACGAGCGGTTGCCCTTGCAGGTGGCCCAGAAGTCGGTGGACAAGTCCTCGGGTAAACCCACCTCGGTCAACGTCTCCCTGGTGCTCTCCGACACCGCCAGCTCCTGCTATTAAAAAAAAAAAAACATCCCCCCCTCCTCCTCCTCCCTCCGTCGGTTTCACCTCAACGTGTTCAAGACGCCCCCCAAAAACAGTTGTTTCGGTGCAGAATGTATTTAACTCTCTTCCTCTCCCCGCAAAAAACTGTTTTTTTGCAATGCAGAACGTCTTCAACTGCCCCCCATAATTCATTTTTTTTCAACGTGGGATGTTATAATCCCCCCAAAATTCATTTTGCAGGGTGAAACTTCTCAAAACCTCCATTAAAATCTGTTTTTTCAACACCAAACATGCCTGATTCTCCCCAAAATTTGCTTTTTGCTATGCAAAACATATTAAAACATCCATCAAAACTCTTTTCCGCAACACAAAACACCTTCAACTGCCCACAAAATTCGTTTTTTCAACGTGGGATGTGTTGAGATCCCCCCCAGATTTCATTTTGCAGTGTGAAACGTGTTAAAGTCTCCCAAAACTTGGCTTTTACAATGCAAAACATGTTAAAACATCCCTTAAAATACATGTTTCTGCAATGCAAAATGTGTTAAAGTCCCTCAAAAGCTGGTTTTTGCAGTGGGAAAAGTGTCCAAATTCCACCAAAACATGTTTCTGCAGGGCAAAATGTGCCAAAAAGCCCCTCAAAATGTTTCTGCAATGCCAAAAAAAAATGTTTCTGCAATGCAAAATGGTTAAAAATTCCCCAGAAATGTTTCTGCAGTGCAAAAAACCGTGTTTCTTCGATGCAAAATGTACCCCAAATCCCCCAAAACTCTGTTTCTGCAACCCCAGACTTGTCAACCTCCCCCCTCGAGACTTGTATCCGCGGTGCAAAACCTGTGAACCCCCCTCCCCGAGGGCGAACCGACGGAAATAAAGCAAAACAATGGATTTTTGTTGGAAAGCAGACCAAAAGCTCACTTTTGTCCGGGCTGGGCGGGGCGGGGGGCGCGCGGCGGTGCAGGCGGCGGCTCTGTGCATCGCGGTCCCTGCTAATCCTTTGCTTCGTGCTCTTTGCATCGTGGTCTTTGCAAATCCTTTGCGTAATCCTCTTTGGATCACGGTCTTTGTAAATCTTTGCATCTTGCTCTTTGCATCGTGGTCTTTGCAAATCATTGCACCTTGGTCTTTGCAAATCTTTCCTTTGTCCTCCTTGCATCTTGGTCTTTGCATCGTGTTTTTTGCAAATCCTTTGCTTTGTCCTCTTTGGATCATGGTCTTTGGAAATCTTTGAGTCATGGGCTTTGCAAATTTTTCCTTCATCCTCTTTGTATCTTGGTCTTTGCATCATGGTCTTTGAAAATCCTTTCCATCTCTTTGCATCTTGGTCTTCGCATCCTGTTCTTTGCATCTTAGTCTTTGCAAATCCTTGCATCATGGTCTTTGCACCTTGGTCTTTGTAAATCATTCCTTTGTCCTCTTTGCATCTTGGTCTTTGCATCATCTTTGCAAATCCTTTGCTTAATCCTCTTTGGATCATGGTCTTTGTAAATCTTTGCATCTTGCTCTTTGCATCGTGTTCTTTGCAAATCTTTCCTTCGTCCTCTTTGTATCTTCGTCTTTGCACCTCGGTCTTTGAAAATCTTTGCATCGTGGTCTTTGCAAATCCTTTGCTTCGTCCTCTTTGGATCATGGTCCTTGCAAATCTTTGCGTCATGGTCTTTGCATCTTGGTCTTTGTAAATCCTTTCCATGTCTTTGCATCCTGGTCTTTGCATCCTGGTCTTTGCAAATCTTTCCTTCATCCTCTTTGCATCTTGGTCTTTGCATCACGGTCTTTGCAAATCCTTTGCTTCGTCCTCTTTGGATCATGGTCTCTGGAAATCTTTGTGTCATGGGCTTTGCAATTTTTTCCTCCGTCCTCTTTGTATCATGGTCTTTGCACCATGGTCTTTGCATATCCTTTGCATCCTTCTCTTTGCATCATGGTCTTTGGAAATTCTTGCGCCTTGGTCTTTGCACCTTGGTCTTTGCAACTCCTTTCCATCTCCTTGCATCCTGCTCCTTGCATCCTGCTCTTTGCATCTTGGTCTTTGCAAATCCTTTGCATCTTGGTCGTTGCATCTTGGTCTTTCCACCACCCTCTTCGCAAATCCCTTGCATCTCTTTGCAGGAAGGTCTTTGCGTCGTGCTCTTTCCAAATCCTTTGCTTCGTGCTCTTTGCCTCACGGTCTTTGCAAATCCTTGCATCATGGTCGTTGCAAATCTTTGCTTCGTGCTCTTTGCAAATCCTTTGCTTCGTGATCCTGCTCTTTGCAACTCAGTCTTTGCAAATCCTTTGCTTCATCCTCCTTGCATCTTGCTCTTTGCAAATCCTTCGCGTCTTGGTCTTGGCATCGTGCTCGTTGCAGATCCTTTGCATTTCTTGCATCGCCCTCTTTGCAAAACCTTTGCTTTTTTGCTCTTTGCAAATCCTTTTGTTTCGTGCTCTTTGCATCATGATCTTTGCATCATGGTCTTTGCAAATCCTTTGCACCTTGCTCTTTGCACCATCCTCTTTGCAGATCCTTTGCTTCGTGCTCCTCGCAGACCCTTTGCATCCCTTGCACCGCGCTCTTTGTTCCTGCAGCGTCCTCTGCAACTCCTGCAGCCTCCACCTTCTGCAGCCTCCTCGTCCCCTTGTGTCCTCCTCGTCCTCATGTCCTCCTCTTCTTCCCCTGTCCTCATTTTCTTGCATCCTCCTCGTCCTCGTGTCCTCCTCGTCCTCGTGTCCTCATTTTCTTGTGTCCTCCTCCTCCTCGTGTCCTCCTCCTCCTCTTCGTGTCCTCCTCCTCCTCTTCGTGTCCTCCTCCTCCTCTTCGTGTCCTCCTCCTCTTCGTGTCCTCCTCCTCCTCGTGTCCTCCTCGCGTCATCACCTTGCACCACGCTCAGCCTCGCTTCCCCTTGCTGCAACTTGCCCGAGATTCCGGCCCTTTTTTCCCCCTAAAATCCCACAAAATCAGTTAATCTACCTCTCCCAGAAGACCCTTCACTTATTTTGGGGGGAGAAAAATGCAAAATTGGCTTTTTTTTTTTGGAGGTCAGACACACGCTGCAGCGACTGACTGCAAAAAAAGGGGGGCGGCCTGCGTAAGGGAGCCAAATGCAGGGCGGGCACCCTATGGGATTCCCCAAACCCAGCATTTTGGGTCTAAAAAAGCCAATTTAGGTAAAAAATAAATAAACAACGAGGAACAGGACCACCCTCTGACGCACAACACAGAGAAATCCAGCTGCGCAAGGGATTGGCATGGCCCTGCCCGCCCACCACCCGCTTTTGGGGTGAATTCTTCCATTTTTGGGGCCTCACATCTCATGATTTTGACGTAAATTTTTCATTTTTGAGGATTTTGGGGGGTTATTTTTGGCCAGGCTTGCTCAGCACCTCGCGTTTCCCAGCCCGTGGATGCCGCGCCGCCGCGTTCACCGCTCGCAGCCCCCAAAACCCCAGGGATTTTCCATCCCTGGTGACAGCCGGACCTAAAATCGCTCAAAATTGACCCCAAACCAGCCCCCTTTTATTTATTTTTTTTTGTACCCCGTGGCGACGGCGCTAACTCGCTCTCGCCTCTTGTCCCAAGCCTTCCTGGACGCCTACACGGAGGTGGAGGAGGACGACGACCTCAACAATCTGTGGACGACGGCATCGACCTTCATCGTCCTCTTCATCCTCAGCCTTTTCTACAGCGCCACCGTCACCTTGATCAAGGTATGGATTTTGGGGGGAAAACACCCCGAAATGGGGCTGGTTGGGTGGTCACTGGGAGACGAGGGACATGGGGATGGGATCCACCATGTCCAAGAGCCATTGAGTTGTGGTGGTGCAACCTCCCATCACCTCCCAGACTCATAAATACATTTTACCCCCAAATTTTGCAAAAATCTCCATTTTTTACCCCATTTCAAGACTTTTTAGCATCAGTCCCATCTCCTAATGACTTTTATTTACACAGAATTGGGTTGAAAGATGAGGAATTGGATCCACCACATGCAACGAGCTGTTGAGTTTTAACAACACAACCTCCTATCTCTTCCTTGCACTCATAAATTCAAATTTTCCCCCCAATTTTGCAAAAATCTCCATTTTTTACCCCATTTCAAGACTTTTTAACATCAGTCCCATCTCCTAATGACTTTTATTTATGCAGAATTGGGTTAAAAGATGAAGAATTGGATCCAGCACATGCAACGAGCCATTAAGTTGCAACAACACAACCTCCCATCTCTTCCTCACACTCATAAATTCAAATTTTCACCCAAATTTTGCAAAAATCTAAATTTTTAATTAACCGAAAACCTCATTTTCCCCATCACCAGGTGAAATAACCCGGCTCCTGTCGGATTTTGCTGCCTGCCGTCGCCAGACGCCTTCTCCACGTGGTGCAACCCCCTCCCCTTCCCTTTTCCTTGTAAATAGTCGCCGCGAAAATAAACATTTTCTTTTTCTCCGGGCTCCGTGTGGTTTTGTGTGTGCGCCGTGCATCGTGCCAGGATTTGGGGCTTCTTTTTGAAAAAATTGGATTTGCATGATCTTGCAATTTATTTTGCATTTTTTTCCAATGGAATGCGTGCGCCTGAAATTTGTTTTGAGTATTTTTTTGCAATGGATTGCATGCTTTTGCAATTTCTTTTGGGTTTTTGCAATAGATCACATGCTCTTGCAAATTATTGGAGTTTTTTTGCAATGGATTTTATGTTCTTGCAATTTGTTTGGGTGGTTTTGCAATGGATTGCATGTTTTTGCAATTTATTTTGGGATTTTTGCAACGGATTGCATGCCCTTGTAATATTTTATTTTTATTTTATTTTATTTTATTTTATTTTATTTTATTTTATTTTAAGATAAGATCGTGTTGGGTCTTCCAAGACCTTGTTGGGTCTCCCAAGATCTTGGTGGGTCTCCCAAGATCTTGTTGAGTCTCCCAAGACCTTGTTGGGTCTTCCAAGATCTTGGTGGGTCTCCCAAGATCTTGTTGGGTCTCCCAAGACCTTGTTGAGTCTTCCAAGGCCACCTTGGGTCTTCCAAGGCCACCTTGGGTCTTCCAAGGCCATGTTGGGTCTTCCAAGACCACGTTGGGTCTTCCAAGACCACGTTGGGTCTTCCAAGACAACGTTGGGTCTTCCAAGACCACGTTGGGTCTTCCAAGACAATGTTGGGTCTTCCAATACCACGTTGGGTCCTGCAAGACCTTGCTGGGTCTTCCAAGTCCATGACCGGGCAGCCAATTAGCATCAGGGAAGGGTTGTTAGGGGTTAATTAGATGGGTTAATGATGGCGTCCCCTGCCCCATGGACCTCTGGGATTGCAGTGGGCCGAGCTTCATGAAATGGGGCGGAGGAGCCTGGACCACGATCTCCACCTTCATCATGCTCTTCCTCCTCGTCTTCTACAGCAGAGCCCAGGCCCCTCCCACTCCGTCCCCTCCTTCCCATTGGCCAACAGCCTCGGAGGGAGGACAAGCCACAAAACGGGGCGAAACCCACCAGAAAATGCCCCAAGAACCGTTCAAATCCCACTTTATTAACAAATTTCCCATCTTTGCTTCTCCGTTGCCATATTTTCGATAAAAAATCCGCATTTCTCCTCGCTCCCGCCATGTTTTTCCCATCATGCACCGCGTCCCTCCATGGGAAAGGTGCCGGGGGCGGTTTTGGGGCAGGAAATGGCTATTTTGGGTGCGGTGACTCAGAGGGAGAAGCACAGTTCAGGTAAACAGGACACATCTGGCCGGGGTGACGCCAAAATCCAGATGTTCGGCGCTGCTTTTTTGGGGGGAAAACAACCAGTTTCTGCTCCCCGAATGACTCAGGCGGCGGCCCAAGAAACCACGATGGGGAGGAAAGAGGAGAAATGAAAATGGCTTTTATCGTAAACAGGATTTTGGGGTTTTTGGTCAAAAAAATGAAATTTTGGCTCCCCGGCACGCAATCAAGCCATGGAGGGGTGTAGGGATGGGGAGGAAAATGGGGGGAAAAAATGAAATATTGGGTCTCTGGCATGCAATCAACCCCTGGGGGGGGTGTAGGGCTGGGGAGGAAAATGGGAGGAAAAACTGAAATATTGGGTCCCCGGCACACAATCAGCCCATGGAGGGGTGTAGGCCTGGGGAGGAAAATGGGGGAAAAAAGGGAGATTTTGGGCAACTTGTTTGGGGTGCATTGAGGCCATGTGATGAAGAAAAGGGGGGTTCTTATTGTGATGCACCAATGTAACAGGGACGTCATTTTGGGGGAAAATGGGTTTTTTTAAGCTTTTTGATTAGGATGAGATGTATGAACACAAAGTGGCTTCATTTTGGGGGGAAAATGCTTTTTTTTGGCAACCTGATGGACATTGGGGTGCAATAATCTGACACAACAGGGCTTTTTTGGGGAAAAAATGGGTTTCTTGAAGCTCGATGAAGATTAGGCTGAGATGGAGCAACACAGTGAGGCTTCATTTTGGGGGGAAAACTGTCTTTTTTGGTAACCTGATGGAAATTGAATAGGAAGCACCAACACAACAGGGCTTTGTTTTGGGGGGAAAAAGGTTTTTTTTTGAGATTTAAGGAGATTAGAGTGTGACGCACCAACACAACGTGTCTTCATCATGGGGAAATAGTCTCTTGAAGCCTGCTGGAGATCACCGAGGCAACGTGGCTCCATTTTGGGGTGGAAAAGGGGTTTCTTGAAGCCCGTGGAAACGGTCTGAAAATCGTTTTATTCTGTGCATTTTTGAGAAAAGCACAAAAATTCCCGGTCCAACCCCTGGGACAACGGAGGGGGCACCCATGGGTGAAGACCTTCAGCACTCAGAGGACCTGGGGAGACACCAAAATTAAATTGCTCGGCCTTAATTAACGCTAATTATTATTGTTGGGGGGTGTGTGGGGAGGGGTACCTTGAAGAGGGTGACGCCGGTGCTGTAGCAGAGGCTGAGGAGGAAGAGGATGACGAAGGCCACGGCGGTCCAGAGGTCGGTGACGTCTTCCTCCGTCTCCAGCTCCGTCTCCTTGCCCAGGACCACCATGATGCATTCTGGGGAGGCTGACAAAAAAGGGGCAGGGGTCAGCACCAAAAAGACGTATTTTCACCCATTTTCCACCCAGTTCCTCCCCAAAACCCTTCAACAAGCAATGGGATCATGAGGATTTTTGGTACATGCATCAAAACGCCATATTTTCACCCGTTTTCCACCCAATCCCTCTCCAGACCTCTTCTATAAGCAACGGGGCCATGAGGATTTTTGGTGCATGTATCAAAAAGCTGTATTTTCACCCATTTTCCACACAATCCTCCTCCAAAACCCTTCAGCAAGCAACAGGGCCACGAGGATTTTTGGTGCATGTATCAAAAAGCCGTATTTTCACCCATTTTTCCACCCAATTCCTCCTCAAAACCCTTCTGCAAGCAATGGGATCATGAGGATTTTAGTGCATGCACCGAAAAGCTACATTTTAACCCATTTTTCCACCCAATTCCTCCTCAAAATCCTTCTGCAAGCAATGGGATCATGAGGAGTTTTGGTGCATGTATCAAAAAGCTACATTTTCACCCATTTTTCCACCCAATCCCGGTCCAAAGGCCTTTTAGAAGCGACGGGGCCACAAAGACTTTTGGTGCATGCACCAAAAAGCTATATTTTTACCCATTTTCCTCCCAATCCTTCTCCAAAGCCCTTCAGCAAGCAACAGGGCCACGAAGATTTTGGTGCATGCACCAAAAAGCCATATTTTCACCCATTTTTCCACCCAATCCCTCTCCAAAACAGTCCTATAAACAATGGGACCATGAGGATTTTTGGTGCATGTTTCAAAAAGCCATATTTTCACCCATTTTTTCCACCCAATCCCTCTCCAAAACCCTTCAACAAACAACGGGGTCATGAGGACTTCTGGTGCATGCACCAAAAAGCCATATTTTCACCCATTTCCCACCCAATTATTGGGCAAAACCCCACTGTGAGCAAAAGAGCAGTGGGTTGTTTTTTTGGTGCGTGCAAAAAAATAATAATAATAATAATTTTTGCCCATTTTCTACCCAATTCGTGTCCACAACCCCGCTGCAAAGTGGAAGTAGGATTTTTTTGATGCATGTAGCCAAATTTCACATTTTCACCAATTTTTTTTTATGCAGGTCACTTTTTCACCTATTTCCTCACCAAATCCCTCTCCAAAACTCTCCCAGCAAGGAGGGATTTTTGGTGCACGCAGCAAAAACCCCATTTCCGCCTGTTTTCTACTCAATTCGTGTCTAAAACCCTGCGGCGAGAAAAGGGGAAGTGAGATTTTATTATTATTTTTTTGGGCGAGTGCTGCAAAAAGCCACATTTCCACCCATTTTTTTCTCTCGTTTCTCTCTAAAACCTTGCTGCAAAAAAGCAGATTTTTGTTTAAATTTTTGTTGCGTGCAACAAAGACTCCATTTTTCCCCGTTTTCTACCCAATTCTTGGCCAAAACCCTGCTGCGAGCAAACTGGGAATCCCTAATTTGTGTAAATCCTGCTCTTCCTCACCTCTCTTGATTAAAAAAACAGGCAAAAAAGAGGGGAAAACGGGTCATTTCATCCTGCTCTTTCTCACCACTTGCTAAAAAAAATAGGCAAAAAAAGAGGGAAAACGGAAAGTTGATTTGCCCCATCCCTAATTGATTTTCCCCATCCTTAATTGATTTGCCCCATCCCTAATTGATTTGCCCCATCCCTAATTGATTAGCCCCATCCCTAATTGATTAGCCCCATCCCTAATTGGTTTGCTCTGTCCTTAATTAATTAGCCCCATCCCTAATTGATTAGCCCCATCCCTATTTAATTAGCCCCATTGCTAATTGGGGCTGGGAGATGGGTGGGTTTTGGAGGAGGTGGATGTGGTGGGTGAAGGCACCAGCATGTTCCTGTATGATTTCTCTGTTTGTTTTTTTTTTACTATTATCATTATTTTTTCATCATTATTCTGATTTTCAGAATTATCGTCATTAATTTTTTTTGGAATTATTGTCATTAATTTTTTTTTGGAAGGGGATTGGAAGGAGGTGGATGTACCGGATGAAGACACCAGCGCCGGCACATTTCTGTGTGATTTCTCTGTTGTTCTTTTTTGTTTGTTTTTGTTTTTTTTACCATTATCATTTTTTTTCATTGTTATTGTCATTATTATTTTTTTTGGAATTATATATTTTTTCAGAATTATCATCATTAATTTTTTTTTGGAAGGGGATTGGGAGGAGGTGGATGCACCTGATGAAGACACCAGTGCCGGCACGTTTCTGCATGATTCCCACGTGTTGTTTTTTTTATTATTATCAGTTTTTTTCATCATTATCATCGCTGTTATCATTATTTTTTTTGATTTTTTTTTTATTTGCAAATATTATCATTATTTTTCCTTTAGAAGGGGATTGGGAGGAGGTGGACGCACCAGGTGAAGACACCAGCACCATCGTGTTTCTGTGTGATTTCCATGTTTTTTTTATTATCATCTTTTTTTTTTCTTTTTTTCATCATTATTATCACTTTTTGGGGGGATTTTTTTTTTTTTTTTTGAATTATTATCATTATTTTTTTTTCGGACGGGGATTGGGAGGAGGTGGACGCACCGGATGAAGACACCAGCGCTGGAACGTTTGTGCGTGATTTCCATCTTTTTTTATTATCATACTTATTTTTTTTCCACCAGGCTTATATTTTTTTTCACCATACTTTTTTTTTCTTTTTCCATCGTTCTTAATTTTTTTTTCTTTTTTTTTTTTTTTTTTTTTTGGATTTACAGCCCCGCGCCCGCCCGCGCTCAGTAGCAGGTGCTGTCGGAATCGGCGAGGATCACCGAGACGTTGACGTTGGTGGGTTTACCCGTGCTCTTGTCCAGGCTCTTCTGCACGAAGTTCATCGGGATCCCGTCGTGCCCCACCACGCAGGCGAAGCTGTCCCCCCGCTGCCACTCGGACGCCGACACGCTCAGCTTGCTGTAGATGCTGAAGAGGCCGCCGTCGCCTTCCTGCGGGCCGAAGGTGGAGAAGCTTCCGGAAGACACTGGCCGGTCCTGCTGGGTCCAGGTGACCAAGATGTCGCGGGGACGGAAGCCCGAGGCCAGGCAGGTCAAGGTCGCGGTCTCCTGGCGGGCCAGCTCCTCCACCGGCGGGGGGAAGACGTAGACGGAGGGTGCCTGCACCGAGACGGCTGCGGGGCGCAAGAGACGGTCAGGGTGGGCCGGGGGGGGCCTCCCAGTAAGACCCTTCCAGTTGGCTAGGTCCTTCCAGCTTGATAGACCCTTCCGGTTGGCTAGGTTCTTCCAGTAAGACCCTTCTAGTAGGCTAGGTCCTTCCAGATTGATAGACCTCTCCAGTAGGCTAGGTCCTTCCAGTTGCCTAGGTCCTCCCAGTAAGACTTTTCCAGTTGGATAGACCCTTCCAGTAGGCTAGACCTTCCCAGTTGCCTAGGTCCTTCCAGTTGGATAGACCATACTAGTAGGCTAGACCCTTCCAGTTGGCTAGGTCCTTCCAGATTGATAGACCTTCCCAGTAGGCTAGGTCCTCCCAGTAGACCCTCCCAGTGGACCCTTCTGGTGGACAAGACCTTCTGGTGGGCACGTTCCTTCCAGGAGACCACACCCTTCCATCAGACCGGCCATGGTGACTCTCCCAGAAGCCCTTGCTCTCCATCTAGACCTCTTCCAGTAAACCAACCCATTCCACTCAACTCTTCCAGCCAACTGCTTCCACTTGCCCCAAACTTCTCCACCTTTGCCCCAAACATCTCTGCCCTCACCCCAAACTTCTCCTTCCCCACCAGGGCTTGCGAGCGGGGCAGGAGAGGAGCAGTGGCTTCCTACCTAGGTCTTTCTTCACCGACTTCTTGATGGGTCCTTGGAGCTCCGAGCCGGACACGGAGCAGGAGAAGGTCTCACCGCTGTTCCACTCCTCGGCGCAGACCTTCAGGACGCTGGTGAGGTGGTAGAGGCCGTTTTCCTGCTTCTCGGGCTCCCCGGAGGACACGTCCAAGGTGGTCCCGGTGCTCCGGGACCAGGAGAACTTCAGGTCTTTAGGGGCGTTGGCCACCACGCAGGTGATGCTGGCGTTCTGGCTGATGTAGAGGTCCTCCAAGGACGGGGG
Source organism: Cygnus olor (assembly GCF_009769625.2). Taxonomy (NCBI): domain Eukaryota; kingdom Metazoa; phylum Chordata; class Aves; order Anseriformes; family Anatidae; genus Cygnus; species Cygnus olor. The sequence goes on along the minus strand of NW_024429096.1, from coordinate 17,686 downwards.
GAGGACGGTGACATCCAGCTCGGGTCCGGGACCTGGGTGGGGTGGGGTGGGGAGCGGCGTTGAGCGGGGCAGGAGGTCGGGGGACGCCAAATTCTGCATCTAAACGCTCTCCCCATCTTCTCGATCCCACCAAAAATACAGAGTTTTGGGGCATTTCCCCATATTTCCCATTTTGGGGCAGATCTTGGGACCTCGTTCCCACCAAAAAACAGATCTCTGGGGCGTGAATCCCCCTTGGGACCTCTTGGCCGAGCACCTGACCCTAAAAACCTACCCCAGAAGACAGGAATTGGGGCGTTTTCCAAGAAAATTGCGACCGCAACACTTTTTTCCTTAATTTTTGTCGCTTTGTCCACCTATTTTCTTAATTTCTGCTTTTTAGGTCCAAAAGCCACTGTCACCACTTCGTTTCCTGGCGTCATGATGTCACTCACCTGGCCGCGTGTCATCTCGTGGATGTCTATCCACCTCCAAAGACCTCAACGAACCTTCTACCCATCCATCCATCTCCAAAGACTCCACCCAACCATCCATCTTGACCATCCACCCATCCATCCATCTCCAAAGACTCCATCCAACCCTCCATCCTGACCTTCTACCCATTCATCCACCTCCAAGGACCACAACCAACCATCTACCCTGTCCATCTACCCATCCATCCACCTCCAAGGACCCCAACCAACCTCCCACCCACGCCACGGCCCTCACTTTTGCAGTAGGTGCTGATGGACTTGACGATGGGCTCCTTGAGCGACGTGTGGGACACCCTGCAGGAGAACTCGGCCCCCTGGTCCCAGCTCTGCCGGCTGACGTTGACCTGGCTCCACTGCGTGGCCTTCTTGTTGGAGCACTCGCTGCAGCTGTAGTTGTCCTCCTCCAGGTTCTGGACCTCCTGGTTCACCAGCCACTCCACCTCGGCGTTGCTGCCCTTCAGCCCCTCGATGAGGCACACCAGCAGGACCCTATTCTCGGGGTCTTCTTGGGTCGGGTAGCTGAGGAGCTTCACCACCGGGGGTTCAATAGGACACACTTCTGCAGAAGAAAAGGATCAGAACCCGTCTAGGAGTTGACCAACTCATCGTGCAAGGCCAGGAGCAAAGTTTAAAGCACCTCCAACCCATCTAGAAGTTGGCCAGGTCATCATGGAAGGCCAAGAACAAGGCCAGAAGCAACTCCAACCCATCTAGACCAACATCAACCCAACTAGGAGTTGACCAAGTCATCGTGCAAGGCCAGGAGCAAGGTTTAAAGCACTTCCAACCCCATCTAAGGGTCAACCAAGTCTTCACAGAAGGCCAAGTCCAACATCAACCCAACTAGGACTTGACCAAGTCATCGAGGAAGGCCAAGAGCAAGGCCAGGAGCAACGCCAACCCAACTAGGAGATAACCAGGTCATCATGGAAGACCAAGATCAAGGCTGACACCATCCCCAACCCATCTAGGAGCCAACCAAACCATCCCACAACACCAGGACCGATGTCTTCCTCACCGTCTCCACTGATGACTTCGCTGAGGGAGGAGGAGGTGGGCACGTGGTTGACCTTGCACTGGAAGGAGTTGCCCGCGAGGCTGCTGGCCGGCACCGTGAGCTGGCTGCTGGCGCTGTAGAAGCTGTCACTGCCCTGGACGGCCGGGAAGGTCACCTGGTCACCCGCGACGTTGGACACCCAGCTGATGGTGACGGGCTCGGGGAAGAAGTCGTTCACGAAGCAGCCGATGGTGACGTTGCCTTCGCCATCGCAGTCGCTGAGGCAGGGGACCAGCGAGTAGGTGGTGGGAGCGGTGGCAGAGACTGCAGGAGCAGGAGGAGAACCCCAAATTTTGGTGGCGGCCAGAGGACCATCCGCCACCCAGCAGGTGGAGGACCTCCGCCGAAAGGTGATGTGAAAGCGACCCCGAGACACCAGTCCCCGGGGGACCTCGTGGCCAGACGGGGGAAGTTCACAAGGGCAAAGAGTTTCCTCCCGACGCCGTTTCTCACCCCAAAAAACCCACCCCCACGTCACGGCGTCGCGCCCACCCCTGTCGCACCGAGGTCTCCCACCCGCCCGCCCCGACCCCAAAATATTTCGGCGCGCGGCATCGGCTGCGCCGCTCCCCTGCCCCTGTCCAATTTTGGGTTCTTCTACGCTTTTTGGGACCTTCTGATGGTAAGGAGATGCTGGGGGGGTCTGGAGAGGACACGGGGCCACTTTTGCTGAGCGGGGCTGGAGGAAAAAGGTGGCTCAATTGGCTAAAAATTGAGCTTTTCTACCGAAAATTGAGGCTGAGCATCACAAAAGTGGCAAAAATTTGGGGTTTCCTAGAGGAGGTCGAGGTCACCACTGAAATGGCTCAAAACTGCGATCTTTTTAAAATAATTTTGCAGCTGAGCATCACTCAAAGACCTCAAAATTAGCTTTTCTAGAGAAAATTGAGGCTGAATATTTTTGGCAGAGCTCAAAATCAGGTTTTCCTAGAGAAAACTGGGGTTGAACAGCGCAAGCGCAGCCCGAAATTGGAGTTTCCTAGAGAAGATCGAGGTTGAGCATCACTGCACAGCTGAAAAAGCGAGATTTCCTCCAAAAATATCAAAGCTGAGCGTCACTGAACAGCTCAAAATTGAGATTGCCTCTAAAAATATCGATTCTGAGAGTCAATCTCAATTTTGAGCTGCGCAGTGACTCTCAGAATCGATATTTTTAGAGGCACTGTGCAGCTCAAAATTGAGATTTTCTCCAAAAATATCGAAGCTGAGCATCACTGAACAGCTCAAAATTGAGATTTTCTCCAAAAATATCGAAGCTGAGCATCACTGAACAGCTCAAAGACAAGATTTCCTCTAAAAATATCGATTCTGAGCATCTCTGCGCAGCTTAAAAATGAGATTTCCTCTAAAAATATCGATTCTGAGCAACACTGAGCAGCTCAAAGATGGGATTTCCTCCAAAAATATCGAAGCTGAGCGTCACTAAACAGCTCAAAATTGAGATTTCCTCTAAAAATACCAAATCTGAGCATCTCTGCGCAGCTCAAAAACGAGATTTCCTCCAAAAATATTGATTCTGAACACCACTGAACAGCTCAAAAATGGGATTTTCCTCCAAAAAAAATATCGAAGCTGAGATAATTTTGAGATAATATTCAAGCTGTGCACGGCTCAAACTCAACTTTTCCATGGAACATCAAGGCTGAGTGTCCCTCAAAGCTCAAAATTTGGATTTTTTTTGGAGAAAATTGAGGTTGAGCATCACTAGCATGGCTCGCACCTGAGCTTCGTGGAGAAGGTCGAGGTGAGGACCTCCAGCACAGGTCCAAGCTGGTTTTTTTCTAGAAAAATCTCAAGGCTGAGCACTGCTGGCTTGGATGGAACCTGAGCACGGTGGGTTTGAGGGGGAATTTTTTGGGTGAGCTTTGCTAAAAAAATCTAGGTGGGCTTCCATAGCACATCTAGGTGAGCATGGCCAGAAAATCTGGGTGGGCTTTGCTAGCACACCTAGGTGGGCTTCCATACCACATCTAGGTGGGCTTTGCTAGCACATCTAGGCGAGCATGGCCAGAAAGTCTGGGTGGGCTTTCCTCCACACCTAGGTGGGCTTCCATAGCACATCAAGGTGAGATTTGCTTAAGCACAACCAGAAAATCTAGGTGAGCATGGCCAGCACATCTCGGTGGGCTTCCATAGCACAGCTAGGTGAGCCTCCCTAGCACATCTAGGGGAGCTTCCATAGCAGATCTCGGTGAGCATGGCCAGAAAAGCTAGGGGAGCATGGCCAGCACGTCTCGGTGGGCTTCCATAGTACATCTAGGTGAGCGTGGCTAGAAAATCGAGGTGGGCTTCCCTAGCATATCTAGGTGAGCATAGCTAGAAAAGCTAGGTGGGCTTCCCTGGCCCCTCTTGGTGAGCATGGCCAGAAAAGCTAGGGGATCATGGCCAGCATATCGAGGTGGGCTTTGCTAGCACATCTAGGGGAGCATGGCCAGAAAACCTGGATGAGCTTTGCTAGCACACCTAGGTGAGCTTCCATAGCATATCGAGGTGAGCATGGCCAGAAAAATCTAGGTGAGCTTCCATAGCACATCTAGGTGAGCGTGGCTAGAAAATCTGGGTGGGCTTTGCTAGCACACCTAGGTGGGCTTCCATAGCATGTCTAGGTGAGCATGGCCAGAAAATCTGGGTGGGCTTTGCTAGCACACCTAGGTGGGCTTCCATAGCATGTCTAGGTGAGCATGGCCAGAAAATCTGGGTGGGCTTTGCTAGCACACCTAGGTGGGCTTCCATAGCACGTCTAGGTGAGCATGGCCAGAAAACCTAGGTGAGCTTTCCTAACACGTCTAGGTGGGCTTTCCTAGCTCATCTAGGTGAGCAAGGCAAGAAAACCTGGGTGGGCTTTGCTAACACATCTTGATGGGCTTCCCTAGCTCATCTAGGGGAGCTCTGCTTGAGCATCTGGTTGAGTATTGCTAGAAAATCGAGGTGAGCTTCCATAGCACATCTAGGTGGGCTTCCCTAGCTCATCTAGGGGAGCATGGCCAGAAAAATCCAGGCGAGCATGGCCAGCACACCTAGGTGGGCTTCCATAGCACATCTAGGCGAGCTTTGCTTGCACATCCAGCTGAGCACGGCCAGAAAACCTAGCGGAGCTTTGCTAGCACATCTTGGTGGGCTTCCATAGCACATCTTGGTGGGCTTCCCTAGCATGTCGAGTTGAGCTTCCCTAGCACACCTTTGTGAGCACGGTCAGAAAATCTGGGTGGGCTCTGCTAGCACATCTAGGTGGGCTTCCATAGCACGTCTAGGTGAGCATGGCCAGAAAACCTAGGTGGGCTTCCATAGCACATCTAGGCGAGCTTTGCTTGCACATCCAGCTGAGCATGGTCAGAAAATCTGGGTGGGCTTTGCTAGCACATCTAGGTGGGCTTCCATAGCACATCTAGGTGAGCATGGCCGGAAAACCTAGGTGGGCTTTGCTAGCACATCTTGGTGGGCTTCCCTAGCTCATCTAGGGGAGCTCTGCTTGAGCATCTGGTTGAGTATTGCTAGAAAATCGAGGTGAGCTTCCATAGCACATCTAGGTGGGCTTCCCTAGCAAACCTAGGTGGGCATGGCCAGCACATCTCGGTGGGCTTCCCTAGCTCATCTAGGGGAGCATGGCCAGAAAAATCTAGGCGAGCATGGCCAGCACACCTAGGTGGGCTTCCATAGCACGTCTAGGTGGGCTTCCTTGGCACAGCTAGGTGAGCATGGCCAGAAAAGCTAGGGGAGCATGGCTAGCACACCTAGGTGGGTTTCCGTAGCACGTCTAGGAGAGCATGTCCAGAAAGCCTAGGTGAGCTTTGCTAGCACACCTAGGTGAGTTCCATAGCACATCTAGGTGAGCACGGCCAGAAAACCTAGGTGGGCTTTGCTAGCACATCTTGGTGGGCTTCTGTAGCTCATCTAGGGGAGCTCTGCTTGAGCATCTGGTTGAGTATTGCTAGAAAATCGAGGTGAGCTTCCATAGCACATCTAGGTGGGCTTCCCTAGCAAACCTAGGTAAGCATGGCCAGAAAAATCTAGGCGAGCATGGCCAGCACACCTAGGTGGGTTTCCATAGCATGACTAGGTGAGCATGGCCAGAAATTCTAGGTGAGCTTTGCTAGCACATCGAGGTGGGCTTCCATCGCTCACCTAGGTGGGCTTCCCTAGGACCTCTAGGGAAGCATGGCCAGAAAACCTAGGTGGGCTTCCATAGCACATCTAGGCGAGCTTTGCTTGCACATCCAGCTGAGCATGGTCAGAAAATCTGGGTGGGCTCTGCTAGCACATCTAGGTGGGCTTCCATAGCACGTCTAGGTGAGCATGGCCAGAAAACCTAGGTGGGCTTTGCTAGCACATCTTGGTGGGCTTCCCTAGCTCATCTAGGGGAGCTCTGCTTGAGCATCTGGTTGAGTATTGCTAGAAAATCGAGGTGAGCTTCCATAGCACATCTCGGTGGGCTTCCCTAGCAAACCTAGGTGGGCATGGCCAGCACATCTCGGTGGGCTTCCCTAGCTCATCTAGGGGAGCATGGCCAGAAAAATCTAGGCGAGCATGGCCAGCACACCTAGGTGGGCTTCCATAGCACGTCTAGGTGGGCTTCCTTGGCACAGCTAGGTGAGCATGGCCAGAAAAGCTAGGGGAGCATGGCTAGCACACCTAGGTGGGTTTCCGTAGCACGTCTAGGAGAGCATGTCCAGAAAGCCTAGGTGAGCTTTGCTAGCACACCTAGGTGAGTTTCCATAGCACATCTAGGTGAGCACGGCCAGAAAACCTAGGTGGGCTTTGCTAGCACATCTTGGTGGGCTTCTGTAGCTCATCTAGGGGAGCTCTGCTTGAGCATCTGGTTGAGTATTGCTAGAAAATCGAGGTGAGCTTCCATAGCACATCTAGGTGGGCTTCCCTAGCAAACCTAGGTAAGCATGGCCAGAAAAATCTAGGCGAGCATGGCCAGCACACCTAGGTGGGTTTCCATAGCATGACTAGGTGAGCATGGCCAGAAATTCTAGGTGAGCTTTGCTAGCACATCGAGGTGGGCTTCCATCGCTCACCTAGGTGGGCTTCCCTAGGACCTCTAGGGAAGCATGGCCAGAAAACCTAGGTGGGCTTCCATAGCACATCTAGGCGAGCTTTGCTTGCACATCCAGCTGAGCATGGTCAGAAAATCTGGGTGGGCTCTGCTAGCACATCTAGGTGGGCTTCCATAGCACGTCTAGGTGAGCATGGCCAGAAAACCTAGGTGGGCTTTGCTAGCACATCTTGGTGGGCTTCCCTAGCTCATCTAGGGGAGCTCTGCTTGAGCATCTGGTTGAGTATTGCTAGAAAATCGAGGTGAGCTTCCATAGCACATCTCGGTGGGCTTCCCTAGCAAACCTAGGTGGGCATGGCCAGCACATCTCGGTGGGCTTCCCTGGCTCATCTAGGGGAGCATGGCCAGAAAAATCCAGGCGAGCATGGCCAGCACACCTAGGTGGGCTTCCATAGCACATCTAGGCGAGCTTTGCTTGCACATCCAGCTGAGCACGGCCAGAAAACCTAGCGGAGCTTTGCTAGCACATCTTGGTGGGCTTCCATAGCACATCTTGGTGGGCTTCCCTAGCATGTCGAGTTGAGCTTCCCTAGCACACCTTTGTGAGCACGGTCAGAAAATCTGGGTGGGCTCTGCTAGCACATCTAGGTGGGCTTCCATAGCACATCTCGGTGAGCATGGCCAGAAAATCTGCGTGGGCTTTCCTAGCACACCTAGGTGGGCTTCCATAGTACGTCTAGGTGAGCATGGCCAGAAAAATCTAGGTGGGCATGGCCAGCACATCTCGGTGGGCTTCCCTAGCTCATCTAAGGGAGCATGGCCAGAAAATCTGGGTGAGCTTCCCTAGCTCACCTAGGTGGGCTTCCCTAGCACATCTAGGTGAGCATGGTCAGAAAACCAAGGTGAGATTTGCTAGCACACCTAGGTGGGCTTCCATAGCATGTCTAGGTGGGCTTCCTTAGCACAGCTAGGTGAGCATGGCCAAAAAATCTAGGCGAGCATGGCCAGCACACCTAGGTGGGCTTCCCTAGCACAGCTAGGTGGGTTTCCATAGCACGTCTAGGTGAGCATGGCCAGAAATTCTAGGTGAGCTTTGCTAGCACATCGAGGTGGGCTTCCCTAGCTCACCTAGGTGGGCTTCCCTAGGACCTCTAGGTGAGCACGGCCAGAAAACCTAGGTGGGCTTCCATGGCACGTCTAGGGGAGATTTGCTAGCTCGTCTACGTGGGCTTCCTTAACACGTGCAGGTGGACTTCCATCTGACGTCTAGGTGGCCATGGCTAGCAGGTCTAGGCGACCACCACCGTCAGAGCTCTACGCGTACGTAGCTTACGGACGTGACGCCAAGGTCCTGGAGAAGCTCGATGCGCACGAGCGTTGCCGTCACATCTGGGTGGCCATGGCCAGAACATCTCAGTGGCCACGGCCATCAGATCTCGGTGGCCATCTTTGGAACCTGCAGGTGACCCTCGGTGGCACCTCTTGGTGGCCACCGTGACCTCCTCTTGGTGGCCACCACCATGAGAACCTGTAGGTGACCACCAGCATTGGTGGCCGTCATTGGCATGTCTTGGTGACTATCACCATTAATACCTCTTGGTGGCCACCAACATCACATCCTGGTGACCACCATGACCTCCAGGTGGCCACCATCACCCCTTGGTGGCCACCATGACCTCTTGGTGACCACCACCATCACCTCCTAGTGGCCACCAGGAACTCCTGGTGGCCAACACCATGACCTCCTGCTGGCCACCATGACCTCCTGCTGGCCACCATGACCTCCTGGTGACCACCACCATCACCTCCTAGTGGCCACCAGGAACTCCTGGTGGCCAACACCACCACCTCTTGGTGACCACCACCATCACCTCCTAGTGGCCACCAGGAACTCCTGGTGGCCAACACCACCACCTCCTGCTGGCCACCATGACCTCCTGCTGGCCACCATGACCTCTTGGTGACCACCACCATCACCTCCTAGTGGCCACCAGGAACTCCTGGTGGCCAACACCACCACCTCCTGGTGGCCACCATGACCTCTTGGTGACCACCACCATCACCTCCTAGTGGCCACCAGGAACTCCTGGTGGCCAACACCACCACCTCCTGCTGGCCACCATGACCTCCTGCTGGCCACCATGACCTCTTGGTGACCGCCACCAGGAACTCCTGGTGGCCAACACCACCACCTCCTGGTGGCCACCATGACCTCTTGGTGACCACCACCATCACCTCCTAGTGGCCACCAGGAACTCCTGGTGGCCAACACCACCACCTCCTGCTGGCCACCATCACCTCCTGCTGGCCACCATCACCTCTTGGTGGCCACCGTGACCTCTTGGTGGCCCATGGTGGCCCACCAAGGTGACCTCTTGGTGGCCCTCCTGCACCCACCTCTCACCACACGTCTTCTCCTCCACCGCCGGCACCCACCTGGAGGGAGAGAGAAGAAAAATTGGGGTGAATTCCCTGGATTTTGGGTAAAGTACCTGGATTTGGGATAAAACATGCAGATTTTGGGTAAATTACCTGGATTTTGGGGGTAAATTACCCAGATTTTGGGGTGACTTCGATTTTGGCGTAAATTAACTGGGTTTTGGGTTGAATTACTTGGATTTGGGGTTAATTACCTGGATTTGCGGGTGACGTGGGTTTGGGGATGAATTCCCTGGATTTGGGGTTAAAATGCATGCATTTGGGGGTAAACTACCTGGATTTTGAGGCAAATTACACAGATTTTGGGGTGACTGCGATTTTGGGGTGAGTTACCTGGATTTTGGGTAAAGTGCTTGGATTTTGGGTTGAATTACTTGGATTTTGGGGCGAATTACCTGGGATTGGGGATGAAATACCGGGATTTGGGGGTAAAATACCGGGATTTGGGGGTAAAATACCGGGATTTGGGGGTAAAATACCGGGATTTTGAGGTGAATTACTTGAGGTTTGGGTAAATTACCTGGATTTTGGGGTGAATTACCTGGGATTGGGGGTGAATTACCTGGATTTGGGATCAATTAGTTCATTATACGGGCTCTGTCAGTGCTTAATCCTATCGGTTATTGGCCCTATCGGTTATTGGCCCTATTGGTTGTCAATCCTATTGATTATTGACCTTATTGATTGCCAGTCCTATTGATTATTGACTCTATTGGTCATCAATCCTATATTTTATGGCCCCTAGTGCTTATCAGTTCTATTGGTTATTGATCCCATTGGTTACTGACCCTATTATTTATTGACCCCATTGATTATTGGTCCTATGGGTTATTGGCCATATAGGTTATTGATCATATTGGTTATTGATCCTACCCATTATTGACCCTATTGGTCATCAATCTGATGGTTTATTGACCCTATTGGTTATCGATCCTACCCATTACTGACCCTATTGGTTATCGATCTTATGGGTTATTGCCCCTATCAGTTATTGACCCTATTGGTTATTGATCCTACTGGTTGTTGACCCTATTGTTGACACCATTGGTCATCGATGTGCTGGGTTATTGATAACCTGATTGATTATCGATTGATTAGTCATCACTCCCATTGGTTATCGATCCTACGGGTTATTGACCCCATAACTGACCCCATTGGTTATTGATCGCCCCACAGCGCTCCCATAGCGACCCCCAGCGGCCACCGCGCGAAAACACCCCAAACGGCACCAAAACGGGGACAGAAACGGCAATTTTGGGCTTCTCCTGCCCCCCTGCTGCCACGGTGGCCGATTTCTGCAGAAATTCACCCAAATGCGGGAAAGCGTGGGGGTGGTGATGACGTCATCGGCCCTGACAGCTTGTTTTTTTCCACCCCGGGGGAGGCGGCCAATGGGGTTGTTTTGGGTAATTTTGGGTTATTTCTGTTATTGCAGGTTCTTGTCGCTCGCGGCTCCTGGCAGAGCTCGGTGCCCAAAATCGCCAGCGGGGACCCAAAATCGCTGCTGTTGACCCCAAAATCTCAGCGCGGGTCGAGGGGATTTGAGGAGGACCCAAAAATCCCACGTGGACCCCAAAATCTCCGTTACGGACCTCAGAATTTGCATCTGGGCTCGAAAACCTCAATTATGGGCTCCAAAAATCTGCCACGGACCCCAAAACTCCAATATCTACCCCAAAACTCCAGCAAGGATCAAGATCGTCAGCACGGACCCAAAATCTCTATTTCTGACTCCAAAATCTCCATTTTTGACTGCAAAACCTCCATTATGGACCCAAAATCTCCATTTTTGACTGAAAGCCTCCATCACGGACCCAAAAATCTACATTATGGACTCAAAATCTCCAGCATGGACCCCAAAATGTCCATGGAGGACCCCAAAAATCCAGGATGGACCAAAAAAATCTCCATTATGGACCCAAAAACTCCAACATAGACCCCAAAATTCCACCAAAGGTCAAGAAGCTTCAGCATGGACCCAAAACTCTCTGTTATGGACCCAAAAACTTCATCACAGACCCTTAATCTTCATCATGGAGACAAAAGCTTCATTTTGGACCCCAAAATCTGCGATCTGATCCCAAAATCTCAAGCAAAGATCGAAGGGCTCCAAAAATCTTCGTTATGGACCCAAAAATCTTCATTATGGACTCAAAATCTCCACGATGGACCCAAAAATCTCCATTACGGACCCAAAATCTTATCACGGTCCCAAAATGTCCAGGATGGACCCCAAAACAGCAGCAGGACCGCGGGGGCTCTGGGACGGACCCAAAAATCTCCGTTTTGGACCCAAGACTCCTCGGCAATCCCAGGGGATCCGCCACGGACCCAAAATCTCCAGAACTGAGCCCAAATCTCCGGCATGGACCAAGAAATGGGGGAGCCTGGGTATGGGGCCAGGGAGAGCTGTGGGGCTGAGCTACTTGTGGGGCTGAGCTAGCTATGGGTCAGGGGAGCTGTGGGGCTGAGCTAGCTGTGGGTCAGGAGAGCTATGGGGCAGGGAGAGCTGTGGGGCAGAGCTAGCTGTGGGGCTGAGCTAGTTGTGGGTCCAGGGGGAGCTGTAGGGCAGGGAGAGCTATGGGGCAGAGCTAGTTGTGGGGCTGAGCTAGCTGTGGGTCAGGGGAGCTGTGGGGCTGAGCTTGCTGTGGGGCAGAGCTAGCTATGGGTCGGGGGAGCTGTGGGGCAGAGCTAGCTGTGGGTCAGGGGAGCTGTGGGGCTGAGCTTGCTGTGGGTCAGGAGGGCTATGGGGCAGGGAGAGCTGTGGGGCTGAGCTAGTTGTGGGTCAGGGGAACTGTGGGGCTGAGCTAGCTGTGGGTCAGGAGAGCTATGGGGCAGAGCTAGTTGTGGGGCTGAGCTAGCTGTGGGTCAGGGGAGCTGTGGGGCTGAGCTTGCTGTGGGTCAGGAGGGCTATGGGGCAGGGAGAGCTGTAGGGCAGAGCTAGCTGTGGGGCTGAGCTAGTTGTGGGTCCAGGGGGAGCTGTGGGGCAGAGCTAGCTGTGGGGCTGAGCTTGCTGTGGGGCAGAGCTAGCTATGGGTCAGGGGAGCTGTGGGGCAGAGCTAGCTATGGGTCAGGGGGAGCTGTGGGGCTGAGCCAGCAGTGGGGCTGAGCTAGCTGTGGGTCAGGGGAGCTGTGGGGCTGAGCCAGCAGTGGGACTGAGCTACTTGTGGGGCAGAGCTAGCTATGGGTCAGGGGGAGCTGTGGGGCTGAGCCAGCAGTGGGACTGAGCTACTTGTGGGGCTGAGCTAGCTGTGGGTCAGGAGGGCTATGGGGCAGAGCTAGCTGTGGGGCTGAGCTAGCTGTGGGTCAGGGGATCTGTGGGGCTGAGCCAGCTGTGGGTCAGGAGAGCTATGGGGCAGAGCTAGTTGTGGGTCTGAGCTAGCTATGGTCAGGGACAGCTGTGGGGCTGAGCTAGCTGTGGGGCAGGGAGAGCTGTGGGGCTGATCCAGCTGTGTATCTTAGCCAGCTGTGGGGCAGAGCTAGGTATGGGGCTGAGCTAGCTGTGGGTCAGGGAGAGCTGTTGGTCAGGGGGATCTGTGGGGCTGAGCCAGCTGTGGGTCAGGGAGAGCTGTGGGGCTGAGCTAGCTGTGGGGCAGGAGAGAGCTGTGGGGCTGAGCTAGTTATGGGGCAGGGGAGAGCTGTGGGGCAGGGGAGCTGTGGGGCTGAGCTAGCTGTGGGTCAGGGAGAGCTGTGGGGCAGGAGAGAGTTGTGGGGCTGAGCCAGCTGTGGGGCAGGAGAGAGCTGTGGGGCTGAGCTAGTTATGGGGCAGGGAGAGCTGTGGGGCAGGGGAGCTGTGGGGCTGAGCTAGTTATGGGGCAGGGAGAGCTGTGGGGCAGGGGAGCTGTGGGGCTGAGCTAGCTATGGGGCAGGGAAAGCTGTGGGGCAGGAGAGAGTTGTGGGGCTGAGCTAGTTATGGGGCAGGGGGATCTGTGGGACTGAGCTAGTTGTGGGTCAGGGAGAGCTGTGGGGCAGGAGAGAGTTGTGGGGCTGAGCTAGTTATGGGGCAGGGAGAGCTGTGGGGCAGGGAGAGCTGTGGGGCTGAGCTAGTTATGGGGCAGGGGGATCTGTGGGGCTGAGCCAGCTGTGGGGCAGAGCTAGCTGTGGGTCAGGGAGAGCTGTGGGGCTGAGCTAGTTATGGGGCAGGGGGATCTGTGGGGCAGAGCTAGCTGTGGGTCAGGGAGATCTGTGGGGCTGAGCTAGTTATGGGGCAGGGAAAGCTGTGGGGCAGGAGAGAGTTGTGGGGCTGAGCTAGTTATGGGGCAGGGGGATCTGTGGGGCTGAGCTAGCTGTGGGTCAGGGGAAAGCTGTGGGTCAGGGGAAAGCTGTGGGGCTGGAGTTTGCTATGGGGCAGAGCTAGCTCCTGATCTGGAGGTCACTATGGGGCAGGGAACCACTGTGGGGCTGGAGATATCTGTGGGGCAGGGATAGCTGTGGGGCTGGAGAGGTCCACGTGTCCTTAGAACCACTTGTGGGGCAGATCGCTATGGGGCAGGGATAGTTGTGGGGCAGATCGCTATGGGGCAGGGATAGTTGTGGGGCAGGGTTATCTGTGGGGCTGGAGATAGATGTGGGGCAGGGATAGTTGTGGGGCTGGAGTTTGCTATGGGGCAGAGATAAATGTGGGGCTGGAGATGGGTGTGGGGCAGAGATAGATGTGGGGCAGGGTTATCTGTGGGGCTGCAGATGTCTACATGTCCGTAGAAGCACTTGTGGGGCAGATCGCTATGGGGCAGGGGGGAGATAGCTGTGGGGCTGGAGATAGCTGTGGGGCTGGAGTTTGCTATGGGGCAGAGATAGCTGTGGGGCAGGACAGCTGTGGGGCAGAGACAGATGTGGGGTTGGAGATCTCTATGTGTCCTTCGAACCACTTGTGGGGCAGATCGCTATGGGGCAGGGAGGATAGATGTGGGGCTGGAGCTACACATGGGGCAGAGACAGTTGTGGGGCTGGAGTTTGCTATGGGGCAGAGACAGTTGTGGGGCTGGAGATAGATGTGGGGCAGGGAGATCTGTGGGGCAGGGAGATCTGTGGGGCTGGAGCTCTCTACGTACCCACCTCCTCGCCCCACATCGCCCCACAACCTCCCCGCCCCACAACCTCCCCGCCCCACACCACCCCACAACCTCCTCGCCCCGCCCCACAGCCAGCCCCACGGCGCCCTCCGTCTTCCCCGTCACCTCCTGCTGCGGGTCCACCCATGAGAAGCCCGTCCTGGGCTGCTTGGCCACCGGCTTCATCCCCGGCCCCGTCACCTTCTCCTGGGCCGGGGCCGGCGCCGCCCTCACCGTCCCCGAGACCGTCGGCACCGGGGTCCACCAGCGCACCGCCTTCCTGCGCCCGTCCCGCGCCTCCCAGGGGGACACCTTCACCTGCAGAGTCAACCACCCGGCCACCGGCGTCACCCTGACCAGGGAGGTGGAAGGTACGGAAGGTGCCAGACCCCTAGCGGGGTTTTTTTTTTTTGGGGGGGGGGGTTCTTGGGGGCGCGGGGGGGGGTTTGGGGGGGCAGCGGGGCCCAAAAGTGGTCGGATGGGGTGGGAGGTCCTCAAGACCCCGTAAATACCTTCAGGGTCTCAGCAGACCCCATAAATACCTTCAGGTTCTCACCAGACCCCATAAGTCATCTAATAAGGTAGGAGGTCCTCAAGATCTCCTGGGCATCTGGAGGTTCCACCAGGCCCCATAAGTGGTTGGATGGGGTGGGAGGTCCTCAAGACCCCGTAAATACCTTCAGGTTCTCAGCAGACCCCATAAATACCTTCAGGTTCTCACCAGACCCCATAAGTCATCTAATAAGGTAGGAGGTCCTCAAGATCTCCTGGGCATCTGGAGGTTCCACCAGGCCCCATAAGTTCTCTGATGGGGTAGGAAGTCCTAAAGACCCCATAAATATCCTCAGGTTCCCACCAGACCCCATAACTGGCCTAATAGGGCAGGAGGTCCTGAAGAACATCTGGAGGTTCCACCAGGCCCCATAACTCGTCTAATAGGGTAGGAGGTCCTCAAGACCTCTAGGATATCTGGAAGTTCCTACAGACCCCATAACTCGTCCAATGGGGTGGGAGGTCCTCAAGACCCCATAAATATCTTCAGGTTCCCAACAGACCCCATAAATTATCTAATAGGGTAGGAAGTCCTCAAGACCTCTTGGATATCTTGAGGTTCCTACAAGACCTCAAGAACATCTGGAGGTTCCACCAGGCCCCATAAGTGGTCGGATGGGGTGGGAGGTCCTCAAGACCCCATAAATACCTTCAGGTTCCCACCCAACCCCGCAACTCGTCCAATGGGGTGGGAGGTCCCGAAGACCCGGAGAAGGCGAGGCCCTCCCTGGCCCCACAACTTCTGCAGTGGGGTGGGAGGTCCCTGAAGCTCATAGGGCCGCGGGAGCTCCTCCCCTCACCCCATAGCTCGTGGGGTGGGACGGGACCTCCCCGAGCCCCCGTTGGACCACGCGGGGACCTCCCGTCGCCCCACGATTGGTGCGGTTGGGGTGGGAGGGCCCCGACCTTCATTGGACCGTTCGAGGACCTCCCCTTCCCCTACGATTGGTCAAGTGGTCCCCAGGGTCCCACCACGTCCCCACCTCACCCCATAAGTCACCCAATGGGGTGGGACCTCCAGGAGACCCCCAGAACCTCTCATGACCACCTTGAGACCCCATAACTCCTCCAAGATTTGAGGTTCCTTGGCCCACAGAAGGTCCCCACCTCACTCTACAACTCTCTCAATGGGGCAGGACCTCCAGAAGACCCCCAGAACTCCTCAGGACCACCTCGAGACCCCATAACTCCTCCAAGATTTGAGGAGTCCCCAAGGTTCCTTGGCCCGTACCACCTCCTCACCTCACCCCACGAGCCACCCCGTGGGGCGGGACCTCCAGAAGACCCCCAGAACCCCTCAGGACCACCTCGAGACCCCATAACACCTCCAAGATTTGAGGTGTCCCCAAGGTTCCTTGGCCCACAGAAGGTCCCCACCACACCCTACAACTCTCTCAATGGGGCAGGACCTCCAGAAGACCCCCAGAACCCCTCAGGACCACCTCGAGACCCCATAACTCCTCCAAGATTTGAGGAGTCCCCAAGGTTCCTTGGCCCGTACCACCTCCTCACCTCACCCCACAAGCCACCCCATGGGGCGGGACCTCCAGAAGACCCCCAGAACCCCTCAGGACCACCTCGAGACCCCATAACTCCTCCAAGATTTGAGGTGTCCCCAAGGTTCCTTGGCCCACAGAAGGTCCCCACCTCACCCTACAACTCCCTCAATGGGGCAGGAGCTCCAGAAGACCCCCAGAACCCCTCAGGACCACCTCGAGACCCCATAACTCCTCCAAGATTTGAGGTGTCCCCAAGGTTCCTTGGCCCACAGAAGGTCCCCACCTCACCCTACAACTCCCTCAGTGGGGCAGGACCTCCAGAAGACCCCCAGAACCCCTCAGGACCACCTCGAGACCCCATAACTCCTCCAAGATTTGAGGAGTCCCCAAGGTTCCTTGGCCCACAGAAGGTCCCCACCTCACCCTACAACTCCCCAAATGGGGTGAGACCTCCAGAAGACCCCCAGAACCTCTGAGGACCACCTGGAGACCCCATAACACCTCCGATCTCCCCCCTCCCCCCCCCCAGGTTGCATCGCCCCACCGATCCGAAGCCCCCCCGAGGTCCAGGTCCTCCACAGCTCCGTCTGCAGCGCCGCGGGCGAAGACTCCCTGGAGTTCCTCTGCATCATCTCCGGCTTCTCTCCGGCCACCGTGGAGGTCGAGTGGCTGGTGGACGGCGTGTCGGGCCTGCTGGTGGGGACGGTGACGCCGCCACGGCGCGACGTCGGGGCCGCCACCTACACGGCCACCAGCCACACCAACGTGTCGCGAGAAGACTGGAAGGAGGGCAAGACCATCACCTGCCAGGTCAAGCACCCCGCAACCGGCGTCAAGGTGCAGGAGCACAGCCGCTTCTGCCCAGGTGAGGAGGACAAGGGCGGCGTGGAGGTGGTGGTGGGATCTCGGGGGGGTTCCACCGGGGTAGAAGGTTCCGGGACCTGGTTGGGTTCCACCAGGGTAGAAGGTTCCGTGACCGTGGTGGGTTCTACCTGTGAAGGACATGATGGGTTCCACCAGCCTAGAAGGTTCCGTGACCATGATGGGTCCTACCAGCCTAGAAGGTTGCAGGACCATGATGGGTTCCACCAGAGTAGTAGAAGGTTCCATGACCATGGTGGTGCAGGACATTGCATGACCATGCTGGCTTCCACCAGCCTAGAAGGTTGGACGACCATGGTGGGTTCCTCCAGCCTAGGAACCGGAGAACATCTCCACCTCTTGCCCCCCAGAATTCTGACCACCTTTGTTGTCCTCCTGACCCCCCTGCTGGCCACGACCATCGACCGCGAGGTCCTCCAAACGTTCCTCGAGAACCCCCTCCAAAACCTGGTGGGGGTGGACACCCCAGCAGGTCCTTCCCCCCCCTTCCTTGGACCTCGGGACATCGTTGGCCACCTTCCTGTCGCCCTGGGACCTCTCCGGAACCCGAGGACCGGTGGGGAAAAAGACGGAGATTTTGGTGAAAACCAAAAAAATAAAAAGAATCAGAATCACGTGACTGCGGTGTGTGGCACCAGCCTAGAAGGTTCCGTGACCATGATGGGTTCTACCAGCTTAGAAGGTTGGATGACCATGATGGGTCCTACCAGGTGTAAAAGGTTGGATGACCATGG